>NW_008669186.1:20195-36814 GCF_000695815.1 Acanthisitta chloris
GCTGGAGAAACCAAAGGTTGATTAACTATTGTATTTATCAGTACTAGAGGCTCAGTAATACAGATTAGTGAATGGGTTGTCAAATATACAGTGGATTGAGCCCTAGTTTATATGAAAGGGGAATGCTGCTTGGCAGATGGGAGCTCAGGAGCATATTCTAGCTTTCTTTCAGGTGGGGAACCTGCCTACTGAATAGAGAAGAATGAGCTATTGATCTCCTCTTTTTCAACTTAAATAATTGTAAGATAAATTGTCACTGTTGTATTTGGTTTGCTTGAAGATCAAAGTGATGTTTCTAAATGAAGATTAGGTACACATTTCTTTAGTTTTTTGGAACAGCTTATCATAAAATGGTTTGGAGTGGAAGGGACCTTAAAGATGATCTAGTTCCGACCCCTCTATGGTGGGCAAGGATGCCACCCAGTAGGCCAGTTTCCCATCAAACCATTGGACCATTTGATAGTAAGGAGGGAGGATGGGTGGACTGAAAAAGAGAATCTATTTCGTGGGATTTTATTTTTTTGCTTGGTAAAAGTAGTTTGGTTGAGAATGCCAGGATATCACTGGCACTAATCCAGAATGCTGAAGTTAGTACTTAAACCACAGAGATGGTCATGGAGCCATAACCTTATAGGGAGGTAAAAAAGGCTTAGTAAAAGTCTGTACTGTCTTTGTTTGACACTTCTTGAATCATGTCTACTTGGATTTAATTTAGTTAGCACCTGTCACTATGGAGTCCTGAACCATGGTGAGTCTTTAAAGTGTTTTTCATGAATTATTTCATTTTTTAAAAGAAAATAAATTAAGAAGAATAACACACTTCCCAAACCTACAAGAAAAGTAATTCTTCACTGAATTGCAACTTAACAGCAAAACTGAAAGAAGTGTTTCCAGAGAGCTAGAAACGAATGAGATTTTCCTTATAAATAAAGGGATTTTAATCCAGTTGTTTCTTTACCTGTAGAATATGAAAGTCCTCTGGACTAGACTGTCCCTTTACTTGCATCTGTGCATTTCCAAAATATTTTTAATGCATAATTTATGGGGAGAATTTGGCACACTGGTAGAAATCGAATTTCTCTACAGAGATGCATATCAGACATGGCAGTGTCTAATGTCTAAATGTCTAATGACTAAAAAATTGCTTTCAGCATTAATAGGTAAGAAGTAAGAGCAATTTAGCATATACGTCTCTGAACTAAGAGTAAAGTTTCAGTTAGAAATTGCTTGTTTGTGTAAGCCTATTTTAAAGTAGAATGGCCCCTTCTTTAAGGAATATAGCTGTAATACAGCTGGCCAAGGTACAGCCTGCAAGGGTTACATTGTCCTGCTCTGGCCAGGCTAAATGACAGGTGTAAATCAGTGCTTCTCTGGTCTAGTTTGAACTTTGCTTTCTGTGTAGGTACCAAAGGTTTTCTTTAAAAGAAAGCTCAGGGGGCAGAAATAATTTTCTGACTTCCATGCCATCTGTTTCTATTCTGTGTTGCTGGTATCACTGTTTTTTTGGGGCAGTAAGTGGATCAGTGTAGAGTCACTGTGTGTGTCATGTCCCAGTTCCCTCCCTTTCCCCCTGCCCTCCCCCCAGTAAAAAAAGCTTTTAAAATAAAATGTCAGGAATTGGCAGGGAGAGGTACATACTGCTCTCCTGATAGTTTAAATTTTACCTTTCTGTCGCATGAAAGGTGCTGGAGCCTGCTTTCTCCGTAGGAATTTTAAGTATTATAGCCTCTCTTGAGATGCTTTATGGAAGTGAAGCACACCTGAGCATAAGAGCTGCATGCTGCCTGACATTTAACACCATTCTGCAGCTTAACTGCTTTTAGACGTATCTGAGTCCTTCCTCATCCTGTGAAAGTACACCATGCTGTTGTGTATACTGAGAGTTCTGAAGTTCCTAATACACAGTGGTATTCTTAAAACTTTTGGGTTTGACACTCTGAAAAGCTGATACCGAAGCGATGAGGCTCTTCAAAACAAAAAGTAAATGAAGGAAAATAATAAAACAAGTTATTTTTACCCATGTTATAAGAGATTGTTATGTTTTCTTTCCCATTCTGTAGCACCTGCTTTGTCTGTGGCAGCAGGTAGCCTAACAGGCTACCTCTAGAGCTGTGCTTCCATCACTTGCTGATGCTAGTGCACAAACAAAGATGGTCTGTTTTGGTGAGACAAGGCTCCATTGAAGTTACTGCTAATAAGCAAACCAGCTGTGTTCAGCTCAGTCTCATTCTAAACACAGGAAAAGAATCAATCTTTGCCAGACTTGAAAAGCTGAAACTATTACAGAGGTTAAAATTTTTTTATTTCAAGTGGGTGTAAAACATATTTTCAAAATAAACACTGGAACCACACTTGACTTTTACCACATATATTAATCATATTCTGTGTAGGCATGAAATACAGAAAATGTTGAGCTTTGTATACCTTTGTTTTATAAATGCAGGTTTGTTCTAACTATCGTTTAATATAAGCAATGCTGCTTAAGTCCCAGCTTCAATGTCAGATACAATGCACCTTCTCACTATGAAGTGCTACTCCATTGTAGCTTAGTTTACTCTTACCAAAAGGATGTGTCTTTTTCAAGCTCTCTCTAATGCTTAAAACCACCCCCCCCCAATAAAACAAAAACCCAAACCACCAAGTACTTGTAGTTGCAATTAATTTGACTATTTGGTTTTAAACACTTCTCTAAACAAAAGCTTGTACTAATCCTAGTGCAATAGTGTTTCTTTATTTCTGTAGCAAATTGTTTTCCTTGTGTAGCATGTTCGAGTGCTGTAGTGCTGGATTGTTTGTCATCTGCTCTTTAAGTACAGCTCCATGATGTACTGGGTGATTCTTCTGAGAAGAATCACCCTAGTGGTTCCATATGCTTGGTTTCAGTTTTTACATGGTGCCACATGTGGATTACATGCTGTTACAGGTCTAAAATGTTGCCATTCCCTAGCATGTAGTTTGTGGGACTTTGGAAATTTGTTGGGTTTGTTTTTTAATATCTTTGAGTATATACTCCTCCTATACTTACACTGGTCCATGTAAAATACAAACTGTTAGACCCAAGCCTTGTTTGCATATGACAGAGCTCTGCTCACCTTTTTAGAGCTGGAAATGAAATTTGGGCAAGTTCCCTCCTAAGATTGGATGTATTGCTGGGGGAGCTGCCTCTCCTCCATACTGCAGGCAGATCTGCCTCCATCCTGACCTGCCTGACCCTGAACCAAGGCTGCTCAGAGCACCACAGCAGTGATGGCTTGCTGAGGTATTCTCCTCTGTGCCCTGGTCTGAGTCCAGCTCCCACCATCCACACCATGCTTTTCTGTTTCTAACGTATACCTAATCTCTTTGCTCTCCTTAGTTTTAGCTACATTGCTGAGAGAACAGAGGTAGTACAACAGGGATTTTTTTGAGGTCTTTATGAACCTTGGGTTTGATAACATGTTGTTACGGCTCTTCTGGCTCCTGGCTAAATTATCGTTCAGTTATAGCCTACATGGCTCAATTGTTGAGCCAGCAATGACAAAGTTGTGTTGCTTTTGGGTTTTTTTTTTCCTCCTTTTTTAGCTTAAATACTGCAATACTGGAGTCTTTGATGTACCACTATGCAGCAGCAAGATCTGCTTCTAAATCTGAGGTGTTTCTATCTTATTTAGTGTATTCTTTGGCAGATTCCTCTAATGGAGCATGTTAAAGAATAAGCAGTCTAGGGAATTCAAACTTGCCAACCTTCAAACAATTACTCCTGGAAAGAGGTGCTGCTCACACCCGTTTTTGTCTGCATGGAGATAGTAAGGAAGGAGTTGGACTGGTGGTCAGCTTTGCTTGTGCAGTCAACACACATTCAAGATGACTTGGGGCAGACACAAACATGCTCTAGCTGAGTCCTTGCAGACTCTCAAAGTCCAGCAGGGTTTATTGACTCAGGCTCACTGCCAAGGAAATACACTCAGCTGCTCCCAGACCAAGTAGGATCTGCTGTTTTGGCATGGAGTCTGAGCTGTTAAAGCCTGCCAGGCGTGAAGGGTGCAGATCTGGGTCCAGCACAGTTCTTGGTACCAGGAGCTCTGGAAGCACGTTGTGGGTATCTGACCATATGGATCAGTCTGGGACCATCAGGGCTCATTAGATCAACAGCGGTTTCTGCCCTGTTAACCTCAAGCTTGTTTCTGTTCCTAGTTTTAGTTTGGTTTTTATTATGGTTTTTTTTTTCATGTGGTGTTTTTCTTATTGGTTGGGTGTTGTTGGGGATATGTTTTGAATCTAACTGAGTTCTGGGGAAATTTATTAGCTTGATCAGCACCAGCTAAAACTTTCTGCACATATAGTATGGCGTGTAAGGAGCTTCTTGGAAGCTGCAGAGGCACTGAGCGTGCTGAACAGGAACCAGCACAGGACAGGCATTGAGTCAGAGCTGCTGGCATCTGATGATCCCAAATTGACTTTTAATTTCTCTGTGCTGTGATTCCCAGCTTATTTTGTGGTGAAACAGTATGAAAATGTTTCCAGTGCCTGCTTTCTCACAGCCTGTATGAGCCATGATAGTGGAGCACTGAACATTGCACCCAAAGTATGGAGTGCTGGATGGGCACTGCTAGTGAGGACTTGTATTTTGGTTTTGCGGAGTACATAGCCATGTAAGACTCTGCTTAATAACTGCTGATGTCATAAGGGTAGTTAGCTTTTCTGTTTGGATTTGAGAATACTCTTCTGGAAAAAAATTAAGATGATATGCTTGATAGTCTGCGAATTATTACAGTACTTGAAATTAACTTTCCTCACAAAATTCACAAATGCTTGCTTAACTTTTCCAATCAAAAGGTCATACAGCTCTTATGGGTTTTTCTCATATGCAGGTGCAGCTGGGACAAGTGGATATAAAATGCCCCATCACAGAGTGCAGCGAACACCTGGATGAAAAAACTGTCCTCTATAACCTGCCCCATGACGACATCATCAAGTATAAATATTTCCTGGAACTCAGCCGCATTGACTCCAGCACCAAGCCGTGCCCTCAGTGCAAGCACTTTACAACCTTCCGGAGGAGAGGCCACATTCCTAACCCTGCCAAATTGGAGAACAAATACAAAGTGAGCATGCTTGCCAGGGACCGTGGGTTAGATGGCACTGCAAAAGTGGGACAGCATTTGGAGGGCATTAAATGAGCTTTTTTTTTACGTCACTGGAGCTGTGTGCAAGCTATGATTAGGAATATGCATCTGTTGTAGTTTGTTGATTAACTACTTAATTGACCTCTAATAGTTTCAAGCAGTCGAATTTCAGCCCTTATGGTTTTTGGCAGGTGGTATAATTTTGTCCTGTAATTTTGAGTTAGAGGGTGTTTTCTTTCTGACATGCAAACAATACAATCATGATCAGAAGAGACTGGGAAGGAGAGTTATCACTATAACTGTTAATTTTAGACACACAACTCTTAAGCTTTCCCTGAAACTCTGAGCAAATGAATTCTGGGCATTTGTGGTGTTAGGCTGTTGACTTGCTCCTTGTTTAGTAATAGAGGTGTTACTGTCCTGCCTCTTGGGTTTGATTTCTTCAGTCCCTCATCAGAGGTTATACAATACTATAGTCTCATCACTCACAATGCAAAAACTTGAGAAACAGGTAGAAAAACCTCCTCTTCTACAGCATTTCCTTTCATAGTAGATTTCCTTATACTGTGATTTTAATCAAAGATAAAAAGCAGGAGTTTAGAAGCTTTGAACTACTGCAGGTCCATCTAAGTTCCAGAAGAAGACTATTCTGTCTGCAACATCATGTTCTGTATTAGGTTTCCATCCGGTTATTAGATTTGTTGTGGTTAATTCCATGATTGAGCTGGCCTTTCCTGGACAAACCTGTTCTCAGTAGGAGTTTTAGATGACTGTTTAGATAGCCCTAATTACACAGCATAAGATTCAGCCCGGTATGAAGATTAAAAGGTAGAAGGCTATGTATTCAGTGGAGTTGAAAAGTTGGTAAAGCTAATTCTGACTTATGAGCTATTTACTTACATCTCTGCAGTGCATGAATTACATGTCACACTGTCTGTTGGACTCAGTGTGTTGAGTTTTTTGGCATCTTGCGTTGAGGTGGAAAAATTTAAAACTGCAGGTAAAATTCCTTCTGCCCACAGCCATTCTCCTTTATACATTCACTTCATCATCACCACACATCAGACATGGTCCAGGGTAGATAAGGGCTTGTAATGCTTCCACAGCCATCGCTCTTAGCGTGTCAGAAGCTGGTACTGTCCCACAAGCATGGGTCATAGGTGGTGCAGCAGTTGTATCATGGGCATGCCAGATCTGAGAACATTCCTCTAGGTGTAACCAGTGCTCTTTTATGAGTTAAAATATTACAGTTAAAATGTTCCCACTCCTGTAATCAGAAGGACTGGAAGACTGATGCATAGTGCAAGCCAGAAGCAGTTCCGTGGTCCTGTGGTGATGCATTATGTGTAGCTCTGATCTGCAGAGCTTAAGCCACTCTGGCAAAATGTGTCCTTTGAGCTGAGCGTGGAAGAATGTCTACCTGATGCTAGTCAGAAATATAATTAGGAAAGTGCCAGCAAACAGTACGGACTATCATGGTCCACAGTGCTTCAGCCTACTCCCCAAACCTCTACGGTTTTCTGGTGTAGGTACAGTTTGCTGATTTATTTTAAGCTTAGCACAAAGAGAATTTTTGCTGCAGGAAGAAGGTTTAAAAAGAAGACTACATATGAGATTGTGTATATGTGTGTAATTATGTACACATGTAGTTGGGGACCAATATTATGTCAGTTTTCTTAGATTCTGATGCAATTTTGCATATAGCATAGGAGACATCTGACTGGAGGCTTATGATGCTCTCATATTCGCATGCAAGCAATATAAACAGCAGTTGCACCTGATGTATTCTGCACTAGCACTGGAAGTGCTGGCTTCGAGAGAACTGGGTCATGTGGGGAACATCTACACACAAGCCTGCTAAGTAAGGTCACAGCACATAAGGTCTCAGTGCCAGTATACTCAGTCTCCTCTACACTACAGCATGCAAAGCACTCTAAAATCCAAGAGTTCAATTGAGCAGATACTTTAAAAATGTTATTAATGCCATTTCTAAAATTTGATAAAATATTTAAAATTACAAATAACATCAAAATTCCAAAAGACAACAAAGTTATACATTAATTTTCATTGCTATAGCTGTCTTATGTCAGCTAAACTGATCAGTTCAATTGACTGAAATTAAAGCCTTGGTGTGCTAACCGTAGAAAGTTAAAATGTATGTTGAGGGAGAAGGAGGGGAGGAAAAGGGGAACTTGCTATCCAGATGTTTCTTGTGCCATTATTGCCACTTAGGACAAGACAGTGCAGCAGCAGGACTGTGTAAATTCCTATATCAAATATTTGTATCACAAATGGATCCAGTGTTAGGTAAAGAAATACCCCTGTCTCCTCTCATATGACCTAAATTGGGAGCATAAGACTTGGTTGTAGACAGCACCCTGATAAACCTTTGCATTCAAAATGCAAAGGAAATGGTCAAAAATTGAAAAATTGCTAGTGCATGGAACAGATAAGTGTTTCACAAGAGTGAGTAAGATGACTTGTTCTGTGAGAGGTTCAGGGATTTATTTTCCCTGGATTTCACGTGTTGTTTTAATGTTAGTTCCTTGACTTGCCACCTGCCATGGAAAAGCAATACTTGATTCTTGCATTCTATTTCTGCCTTATCAATCTGTGAGGTCCATAATGAAGTTTTCTTGTTCACTTCTGTCAAGACATACACATCACATAAAAGGAGGATTTGAGTGCTTGACTTTGCATATGTAAACGTTTTTTTTAATGCAGTTGTTATATAAACTCTCTTTTGTTTGAACCACTGAAGTTTCTGAAACTTGTTGCTCTAGAACTAGCAGGAATCTGGACCTGCAGAGATGCTGTGATAGAGTGCATCTTTGTAGTTAATATCTAGTTCCCTACTTCTTGGATCAGATTTTAACCTTCGGTGGCAGATAACTTTCATGATTATATATCACTTCAATCTACCTTGAGCTTGAACTGCTGCAGCTGTGGTGATTTTGCTGTGCTCTCCTCCTTGGCTCTCAGCTGTTCATTCCTGCCAGCCTGCTTTTTGCTCATGTTGATGTTTCGGTGTCACATTGGGAACTGGATAAAAGATCAGCCCTAATGGGATACAAGGTTTGTTGGTTTTGTTGCTTATTTTCAGCTGGTACAAGAGAGGGTTGGTGACAAGGAGACAAAGCTGTTTTGGCTGGAGCCCATATTTCTTTTGAAATAACGTGACTGTGGCTGTAGCTAGAGACAGTAATCAGTTAGTTGCGTGACTAATTTAACCATCCTCTTATATAGCTAGTGTTCCACCAAGCAGTGGAAAAACCCACTACACTTTTTGCACCTTCAGGCTTTCAGAATATTTTTAATGTGCAGTCAGTTTTGCTATCATTGTCACGTTGAGCAGTGTTTTGTGTTGAAATTATCAGTTTTGAAAGCTCTTCCTGTGAGGTGGGCAAACTGATAGATAAAACAGTTTGCAGTAGAGGCTAGCTAAGAAAGTGTAAAGTGTTAGCTTCCAAGGTCAGTGTTTCAGAAAGCTGAGAAGCAAAGTTGTGTAATTTTTATATTTCAAGGTTGACTGACCTCCAGGTGGCATAGAAGTTGTGTATATATCCATCCTCTCAATTCTGATTGACAGTAATGGAAGTCATAAAACAAATGGGAAAAATGTTGTTGGGGTTTTGCAGATAGAGTTTGTCTGCTTAGCTGGACTATAGTGTATTTTACTGGTTTAAATACTATCATATGTATATAGCATTTGTGCCCTTGTTACGATGGTTTTGTGCACCAATACCAAAGCACAAAGAAAATCACATTTGACTTTTCTTTCAGAAAAGTGGACAAAGAATGGAATAAGAATATGAAAGACTGCTCTAATTGCCCTGTTGTGTTCCTGTTGCTTAAGCACGCTGGCATCACACACAAGTTTCAATGGGTTTAGGAGTTTGTTTTCCAGCTACTAGTTCCAAGAAAAATAAGGTTCATAAGTGCCTAATACACGTAGTTGGTTTCTTTGCCTGCTTAGTGTATGCTCAGACAGCATTGAATAGCAGAGAAGTGAAGTGGCCCATTCAAAGTGTAAAAACTATTTGCTACTTCAGTTTTGAGGAAAGTGCTGTCAGTGTGGCAGGCTGAAGAGGAAACTGATAATGAAACAGACAGTTCTCACTAGTTTACTTCAGTTAGTCAGGGCCATTCCTGTTAAATGCTATTTTGAGTTCATGTGGTTATGGCCTCATTCTGTATTTCAGTACTTTCTAATTAATATATTTGGAAACATCTGATGGCAGTGTGTGTAAGTTTAGATATATATTCCGGTGGCTGCTGTATTACTTGCACTTATGTACATGCTATAAGAGAAAGAGTCTGCAATTAATTCACGTTGAATTTTCACCGAAAGAAACCCCAAACCAAGACAAACCCACAGAACTTCTGTGTTTTAAATTACGTTGCTTTTTTTTTTAAGTAAGAAGGTTTAACTTGCACCTTCCCAGACCTGCTGATTTCAGTTTGTATTTAACATCCATGTTCTATCTTAAATGTCTGAATATTGCAACTGATAAAAGTTCTCAGGCTGTAGAACATGTACTTGTGGCTATAAGCTCTATCTTTGGCTGAGGCATAACAAATACTGAGGAATACACTGCAATGCTTGCCGTAATCTGTCTTCACAGCAGTAGGTCACTGTGACTTGAGTTGTTAAAAATGTTAATTCAAAGCTGGGGAGGAGAGGGCAAGGGGGAAGAGGGGTAAAATAAGATGGAGATATTGGGCAGGACAGGTTAGATGACTGTCTTGTGCAAGTTGGTTTCTAAAGTACTGTGGAACATTGGTAAGTGCTTCATATTAGCTTGTTTAGAAGCAATATATATGTCATTCCTTAGGTTCTTCAGAGTGGGAAATTTCCTTTCTTGTTGAACTGTTTTTATTAGGAGAATTTACCTGGGAAGCAGAGATGCAGGATAGTGTATTTCCTTTGATTTAGTATCTGGGCCATTGGATCAACAAATTTGAGAAAGGGCACCAGTTCTATTTTGTATTGCTTTTTGGTTTATATTTTATTCATGGCCTTGGACAAGTTTCATATTTTTGTGTAAAAAATAATGATGTTTGTAATCTGCATGTTTCAGTTTTAATGTGTTGTTTTCTTTTAAACAAGTTTTCTTTGCTGTTCTTTCCTGGTTTCGTGCTGCCTACCTGTGTCTTCAGTAGCTTATTTAATTCTCAGGAGGCATGTGATACCTCACACAGAAGAAAACTGCACTTATCTTACTGTGTGCCTTACAAAAATGTAATCTTGTAGCTATAGAAAGCAGTAAGTCATAGTTGTATTGAGTGCAGGATATCAGAATTTAATGTGTTTGAGTACCACATTCCCTTTGAGTCTGCTTGATATGAAGGAACTGTATGTATTCTAACACTTAAATGCACATATGATTTTCTATTTTTTTAACGAAGATAATGACCAGTAGATGGTAACTAAAACGTTATATGTTGTAATAAGAAGAATGTCTTTAAATTTCTTGATACTGTTTCCCTTCTGTGCACTTCAGCCTTATGCTGAGGCAAAGGATCTTGGAAGGGGAAATGCTGTCTTAAGGGTAGTGAGAAAAGTTAACTCTCTTCATTAATTACTATTCCTATACTTGCTGATCTGTAGATGTGGATTGGTATAAATGGGTAAGCTGAAGTGATGCTCTGAGCAGCACATCATATAGACCACTATTAAAGGTAAAATATGTGGTTAAACAGGTACATCACCTAATACAAATTAAGCTATGACTGTTACACTGCTGCAGTAAAAACCCAAAATTGCTCTCTGCAGGTGAAGTTAAAGACAACCACTGAGAATTGGGTTAGTTAGGGTCATAGAAATGCTCAGCTTGAGCCATTGTGCCAATTAGGTTTTTATGTAAAATGTTAAAGACGAAAAAACCTAAATGCTCTCTCTCTCTTTATAGAACTTGGGGAATAGCATTAAAGGTAGCAGACAGCTTCATCTTTCAGTCATGCATTAGAGATCAGATCAGCTTTGTATTAGCATGCTGGTAGTGATAGATGTAGTGGTTGCACATATAAGTAGTTTTGGCTGCCCCCCCAGCAAAATACATAAGGGAGATCAGAGTGCCTGCTTTGGACTCTAACTGTAGTTGAGGAAGCACACCACCAGTGGGCATGTCTGAGCAGAAGGTACAGCAACTAATGGGAGTGAGGACTTCAGAAATACATTTTGGGGATTTCACATGCGTCTAGACTCTGGGATGTAGTACCCTGAGCAGCATCCCCACACTGTGTGGCCAGCGCAGATGTGTCTGTGATTTGGTGGTGTGCCAAGTCTGGACACAGATAGAACCAAAAAGCCTTTGGGTAAATTCCTCATTCCCATCCATCAGTGGCAGGCACAGGCTGCAACTGGAGCTGGTAGACAGGGCTCAGCAGTCACTTGAGAGATGTGCCTTCCCATCTTTCAGGCTGAGGTGTTTTGCTGGCAGATGCAGCAGAAATGAAGATGTTGCAGAAGCCTGGATGTGCTTGTCTATTGTGGCTTTTAGTTCTGGCTTTCCTTAGGCACAATCCAGGTAGGAGGCCTGTCTTTCATCAGATAAGCACCTGCAATGTGCCTCTCTTTATTGCTTCTGCAAACACAGCAGCTGCCGTAGCTTTTCACACAAAAATAGGCAGGCTCTGAAAGAAGACATGATGGTGATGATACCTGTTTGACACAATGATTTAAAACTGAGGAAGTGGAAAGAATAGAACCTTTCTCAATTTGAGTATGGCTTGTGGTTTTTCCTATTAGGTGTGGTCTGTAGCAAGTAGGCTGTTTGGCATAGCCTCAGCTTGTCTTTACCTAACCAAGAGCAAAAGGAGGTGCCTGATTCCCAGTTGGTAGTTGTCTCTTGGATGAGAGCCTTGGTCATGGCCCCTTTTCTCAGAACCATTTCTGACAGAGGCTTCATAACCCATTCTGCGTTCTGTAGAGCCCCTTCAGAAGACTTCTTGGTAATAACCTTGGCAGTGAAGTTTATTATTAGAAGACAACAGATCCACTGCACTGACAACTGGGTGCTAATTTTTGGGTGAGCTCACAAGTGTATTGGAGATGACTGAATAAGCTTCCTGGATTTTGCCCTTTGTCAATCAAACCACATGGAGAATTTGGTAAACAATTTCTTATGCTTAAACCAAGCTACTTGTGCTTTGTTCGATTGAGGCCTTTCCTGGCTTTAGTAATTAGTTATGTATTTTCACTCTTTTTAAAAAGAAAAGGAACATGTTAGCCTCCATAACTACTTGTGTTTTTAAAAACAAACCCTTCAAAATATGTTAGACCTTTGCTGGGCAGCTACTGTCTTAATTGAAGAGCAGTGGTTCTAAAACAAACTTTCTAGCTGGGTCAGTGCCCAGCTTGCAAATGTGTGGTGTTTTCTCATTTGTACAGATCCAGTGTCCATCTTGCCAATTTGTCTGGTGTTTCAAGTGCCACTCTCCCTGGCATGAAGGCGTTAACTGCAAAGAATACAAGAAGGGAGACAAGCTGTTACGTCACTGGGCCAACGAAATCGAACACGGGCAAAGGAATGCCCAGAAGTGTCCAAAATGCAAGGTGAGCTGCTCTCCCTTGGCTTGCAGGTAGTGGCTTCAGTCCATTTAAATATACATTTAAATAAATATTTGTAGCTTCTGTTCAACATTGGAAATGAAATTCATGCTTGCTGGGCATTTTTTTTGGTCAATGACTCATTGAGAAAAACTGATCAGATATTTTACTTGCTGGTTGCTGTGCTGATTCTGCAGAATATCTGCATGTAAAAGAAACATTATGGAAATTGTAAGAGGGGGCTTTGTATGCTTAGATTCATAGAATGGCTTAGGTTAATGAATGTGTTATAGAATAAATTATTCCTAAAATAAAACTGTAAAGAAAAGGAAATCTTTAGAGAAATAGTACCCTTTGTCAGGTTTTCCAGGGAGTTTGGGTGAAGTAAATTTCTGAGTAAGGCAGGAAGTACTCTCTCAACAAGTTAACTAAGGGAGACTTTCAGGTTTGGCAAAGCCGTAAGTTTTTTAAGATTAAATGTCAGTTCTTTACAACTCACACCTTGAGGTGAGGCTTCACGGGCCACACCCCAAGTACTGTATGTGTTCTGGGTCCCTCACTTCAAGAAAGGCATTAGAGTGCTGGAGTGTGTCTAGAGAAGGGCAGTGGAGCTGGTGAAGGGTCTAGAGCATAAGTTCTATGAGGAGCAGCTGACAGAATTGGGATTGTTTAGCCTGGATAAAAGGAGGCTCAGGGAAGACCTTACAGATGTCTATAACTACCTGGAAGGAGGCTGTAGCAAAGCAGGGGAGGTCACTTCTCTGTGATCTTGGAGAAAGTGCAGTCCCACACCCTAAAAATGTCATTGATCTCTTCCAGCATAGAAGTATTTCCCACTACTCAAACGAGATGCAACAGCCCCACATACCCCTGCCCTGACTGCCCTTAATGAGGTAGCCAGTGCATTTGTTGACTACTTCTTTTCACAGCACTTACCTCCAGCTACAGACAGAGTAGTAACTCAAAACCTTAAAAGCACCATGGTGGTGGGAGACTGCCCTGTTTTTCTTGAAAGGGAGTACCTATTCTGAAATTTTTTATTGCATTACATCTATATAAAGAGGACAAAGTAAGGAAGTTGGTATTTTTGGTGGGTAATAAAATATTGTGTGGGAAGACTTATATGTAAATATACATGTCACTCTTTAAGCCTTACACTGTGCAAATAAAAAAGTGTTCATCAGTTTACTAAGTATCTTATTTTGGTCTTTGGGAAAGAAATGCCCGTGATGCCATAGCTTGAAACTGAAAGATTTCAAAACACTAAGCAAAACTGGAAAGCTTTGAAACCAGCAGCTGGTTGTTTACTCTTCCTCCTGCACACATGTGACATTATAACAGTTTTAATAGCTTGCTCTTTGGTAAGAGTTGATAGGTTTGAGCCAGTTCTAAAAATGTTCACTTTCTGGGAAATCTTAAAGTAAAATGCTTTGTTCATTTTGGAGTGGGAATAAGTATGTGTTTTGGTTTAAATTCATTGACTTGTGTCCAGATTCAGATTTTATGACAATGTGAACGATGTAACTATTGAAATAAGTTGTCAAAAAAAAAAAAAAAAAAGGAAATGGACCAAGCAAAAAAGTATTAGTGTGGAAAAACAGGGTGAGGAAGCCTGCTAGCTGGAGAGCTAAAGGAGCTAAAACTGCTACCCATAACATGTTTAACCTGAATAAGTTTAAAATTTAAAATGCCACATTTAAATGTACAACTCCTTTCACTGTCTTCAAAAGAAAAGTCTGGACACTTGAAACTTATGTGAGTTGTCACTAATTGTGAAGCATAAAATTGTATGAGTTTGGCTGCTACTTTCAAAAATACCTTAGGGTTCTTTTTCTTAATCAAAAAAATATAAAACTTTCTACATGGTGGGAGGCAGTATGGAAAGTTATGAAACGAGCACAGAAAAGGAACATGTTGCATCCTTTCTTGTAAGATGGTATTATAAGTGAATATTGAAGAGGGAGTTCAGCCTTTTCATAAATTATGCTGCTACCCCCATTCCTGATACTTTTTCTTCAGAGCTGAAAAAAATTATTCCTGCATACAACCTTCCAAATGTTTATATCAACACAGTTTTTAAATCAAATCTATAACTAGCAAGTAATCAAAAGAACCACTTAGCCAGTGGTTAGTGGTACTGTTGTTCTTTTTCCTCTCTTCATCGGTTATTGAGTAGTTACAAAAAATACATCTTAAGCAGCATCAGGTGACAACATTTTATTTTTAAACTCTTTTGTGTTTTGGTTAAAAATTTGAAGTAGCCAAAAATGACAAACAATTTGAGGGGGAAGTCAATATTAAATTGTGTCTAAAGATACTAGTATTCAATCTAAGATACAACAGAAACAAACAGAAATTAAAGGTAGAAACTTCAGTAGAGGTAGCATTTCTTTACTGAGGTAACTTGTAAAATTACTGGTACTTTCAAGTGTCATACTGACTACAGTGTAAACTGTGACCATATTTTACAGATATTTTCTGGAGATAATTATATATACACACAGATATATACACACAGACTCTTTCTTTAGCTGTACCATGGAGAAGTCGAATGCACTATTATCTTGTCTGGGCATGCAGGTGAGAAAATGGAAACACACTTATGGGGAGTGTGTGCATATATAGGCAGATCCTCAGGCAAGTATTCACAAGTTTGTCAGTGGTTTTGGTAAGTGCGTTGAAAGAACTTAATCCTTTGTAATGGGAATATAGTGGGGACTGTTAAATAAGCTTAAACTTGATTGCATTTTCCTGTAGTTGGACACAGCTTTATAGCTTATATTTACCTGGTCTCTCTAAGATGTGTTTACATAAGAAAATGAAAATGTTACACACTGTCCAAATGCATAATTGTTGTGATTATATGCCAGCATGGAAATATGGCAAAATGATACTTTTTAAAACTGTATTTTAAATTCATTTTTACATTTGTTTTGTTTTTAATAGGGTCTTTTCCAAATTTACTATACACTACTTTGAGAAAGTCAGCATAGACCATTTTTCTCAATAAGACTTGTCCAAAAAGTGCTGGTCTTGTTCTAGAGGGCTGGCTAATCAATGCAAATTTACTACATGTTATTGGATGCCTCTTGATAAAATCTCTAACCTTCTTTGTCTTTCCCACTACTGTTTATTTTTTGCAATTTCTTTTGACATGTTTGCAGCAAAAAAAACACTTGGTTATTTTTGTTTCCACAAGGGTTTTTACAGTATAGCAAACCAAGGAAGTACTTCATGTTGGTGTTACCGTACCACAGATTTCAAAAATTACACTGAGAAAAATAAGATAGCAGCTTTATCTTTTAAAGCTTTGAACAGCAGCAGAAATCTAAGTAAACAAGGATGTCAATGCAAATAAAGAAGGATGTACTCCTTATCTGTGGATTATCTGTTCTGATTAATATAAGCATTATCAAATAACTTGGGGCATAGTTTTTGAAGGTGCTCTGCAAATTAATTTTCAGCCTCTGGAGGGAGGAGAGACCTATTTTATATACAAAGGGGATAAAGCTGTGCAGATTTTCTTCAGGAGTGGAGGAAAAATGGCCACACTCGTCCTCAGAACCCTTTGCAGTGATTTCCCTGGAAGATTTCTGTGGGAGGACATGTAACATGCAGAGGGGGTAAAGTGAGGATCTGAAATAGCTAACTTCAGTTGTTTCCTTAAGACTCTGAGCTAGGTATGTTTGCCCTTGATGTGTAACTTTTACCTCTCTTGTTCTGGGAGCTATTCTAGGGATTCTCAATTACTAAACCTTCCTCTGTAAGGTGAGGGTGCATCTTTTGGTTTTGAACAGATACTGGGTGCAGGATGAAGCCTGTAGCATTGACTGAATACTTGGAGGCAGAAACTGGACTTGCAGGTGTCATGCTTTCACCTTGTCTCCTCTACCCTCACTGTGCTGCTGGGGAGCCTGCACTTGACACTTGACCCTACACAAGCTAACTATAGCAAGCTGCAT
>NW_008669186.1:36834-58266 GCF_000695815.1 Acanthisitta chloris
GTGGTATTGCCAACGAAGCAGGAACACTCATGCGATATTTGATCCATCTGTGATCACTTTCTCAACCTATAGATTTGTAATCCATCTCTGTCAGTGGATTATCTGGATGGGAGGGAGGCATGTCCATGTGAACCAGAGCTGAAGTTGATCTGGTAAGATGTCATGTCTTAGGCTTGAAAGCAGCCTGATCAAGTCATACAAAATCCATCTGGCATTGTCAGTCTGTGTGTGTGAGGGAGTCCAAGCCCTGCATCTAAGGTTCATAGTGGTTTTTAGTTCATTTTCTTAATCAAGTCTCTCCTCACTAAAAAAAAGGAAAGTTTTTGCAACAAAAAATGTAGGCAAGTACAGTCAGTTCTTCCACATTTAAACTTTTGAAGACAGTTATGTATATACTGATAAGTATTCACTGAAATTTTATGGTTTTGAAGAGGCAAACAAAGTACACATAATTACAGTATGTGTCTAGAAGAAAATGCTGTCTGAATTTCAATCCCCTGAAAAACTAATTGGAATTAAATTTTAAGGTTAATTTATTAAAATACATTAAGTCATTATTAATATTCCTTCATTTCAGTTCAAGTTAATATTAGGTTTTACGTTAAATAACTGATGAGCAGGGTCAACATTTTTTCAGATGTAACCTGAAAAGTAAAAACAAAAGTCAAACTGACAATGTAATGTCCCTTTTAAAAGAAAATAGTGTATAACTTCTTAAGTATGCTTAAGTTGGTGCAGTATTGGGTAGACTTGCTGTCAGTGCTTAAATGTGAAAATTTGAAGTCAAGTAGCTTATAAGGCTCATCAGCAACGGTGATTGTTCAGATGCTTCTGGAAAATAAGGCACTTGTGATACAATAGGCTTCCTTAGAGTAGAGGATGATAATTGCTTGGTCAGAAGGGAAGCTATTTGCATCCCTTCACTAGGATGAATATAAGTCCACCCGAATACTTTCCTACTTGAAAGTATTTTTTATAGTCCAGTTCTCACTTTTATCAATATCTTTCCCCTCCTGTGTTTCAAAGCAGCATTTTAAAGTCTAGAATTGCAAATTCTGAGGTCACTACTATTGGCACAGGGATGTTGGCAGGTGTGTCTAGAATGACTGTTTAACTACCTCTGCCCTGGAATCATTAACCATGAGTATTGCTGGTGGAAAACACTTGTGTTACATGTATGAAGTGCCAGTTTCAGTGGATGTTTGGGTGAGGGTGGTGAGAGCCCTGGTGACCCCTGATCAGCACCAGAGAACAAACACTTGACCTGCTCAAAAATGTCTGATACCCCAGGAGTCACAAACCTCTCTCAATGCTTTCAGCATCTCTGGTGCTTGCAGGGCCATCGAGTGGTGATGCCTTGTCTTTGCCCAGATCTCCCTACAAAACAAATACATGTAGGTATGCATAGGAATTCTAGGAGGCATTCATTTATCTATTGCAAGTTTCAACAGATAAAATTCCAGTTGAATGAAATGGAAAAAACTATTCCAAGGGAGGATGGTGAAGCATGGGACAGATTGCTCAAAGAAGCTGTGATGTACCCATACTTGCAAATTTTTAAAACCTAGTGGGATGAGACCTGGTGCAATCTGATCTGACTTTGCAGTTAGCCCAGCTTGGAGCTAGGGGTTAAAATAGATGACCTCTGAGAGTCACTTTCAGCCTCAATTATTAGGTAATTTTATCTGCCATTCCACTGTGGAACATGGTCTCAGGACACAGGACAGGAGTGGTGTGTGGGATGTGTTCAGCAATTTTGTGAGCTAGGAAGAGTGTGTGTTTACCTCCCCATCAGCTGTGTTTTTAGTTGACGAAGTTTAGAAGTAGCATGTAATCATACTTGATTTAGTGGAATACTTGGCACAAGGACTACCCTCTCTCCAAAAACTCTTCAATAAAAACTGAAGCCTTACCAGATCTGTGCAAAGTAGGTAAATGTACCAGTTTGCAGATTTCTGGTATTGGCTACAAAATGCCAGATCAATTTGTGATAGGAAAGGGAGTGGGACCACTGTTGGTGTAAGAGGAAAATCCGTCTGTGGAGGGGTCAAACAGAGTTCAGAACTATATTTACTGTGCTGCTTTTATTTTTAATAAAGTTTGATGCTAATATGTCTACTACAGTAATAAAAACAAATTTCATTAAGGGTAAGGATCACTCAGATTCTCATCTGATATGAAGAGTGTTTGAACAAAGAAGGAGGATTCTACAGAAAATGGAAATCTGGAAGCAGCTATAACTCATATTTAATGCTCTGAAATGTGCCTTAGAA
Source organism: Acanthisitta chloris (assembly GCF_000695815.1). Classification (NCBI taxonomy): domain Eukaryota; kingdom Metazoa; phylum Chordata; class Aves; order Passeriformes; family Acanthisittidae; genus Acanthisitta; species Acanthisitta chloris. The sequence continues at coordinate 39,108 of NW_008669186.1, forward strand.
AATCATTATTGTCTTAGGCCAGCTGCAGCATTAATTAATGCAAGTGCTGACTTAAGCAGGGGGTTGCTTCCAGTGTCTTTTCATCTGGCACATGGACTGCACAGGGTAGTGCCTGCTTTCCTGTGCTTAGGGAGGGGGGACAATAATCTGCGTTTTTTCCTTCCGCGCATACAGATCCACATCCAGAGAACTGAAGGGTGTGACCACATGACCTGTTCACAGTGCAACACTAATTTCTGTTACCGTTGTGGGGAGAGATACCGCCAGCTCCGCTTCTTTGGAGATCACACGTCAAACCTCAGTATCTTTGGATGCAAATATCGCTACCTCCCCGAGAGACCACATTTACGGAGATTAGTGCGAGGGTCTGTCTGTGGTGAGTGGCTAAATGTTCTTTGTGGAGAGCTGCACAATGAAGTGACTGGGGGGATGGGAAAATAATAAGCTAAATAAAAGCTAGTTGTTTAGAGTATTGGATGGGCAGCTTGGTTTTCAGTTCCAAAAAAAGTGGTTTATAAAATATATTTAGATATATAGCTTTCACACTCCTTTTTAGATGGACTGTGTATGTGTCAGTATTGTGTCCTCTTCTGATAGTTTCTGTTTCCCTAACCTTATTTAGTAATGCATAAGAAAACTGGCAAAATGTTGTCAATATACATGTGCTGGCTGTGTTTGGTATTCTAAAAGCATATAGGAGAAATGGATCAAAGCAGGAACCTTTGGTAAATGAATCTCTGTGTCAAAGCACTGTTTGGAAGTGAACCTGTTCGGGGTATGAACAACTCAGGCTTGCCCATTTAAATAGGAGGACACTTATTTGTAACTGTTAGTTTTAGTTCAGATAAAATCCAGCTTAAAACAAAATACAACTATATACATTATTTCTCTCCTAGAAGTATGATGCCAAAACTGTCTTATTAAACAAAAAGGCACTTGTAATTTGCCTTTGAACCAGATGTCTATCTGTCTGAGCCTAGAGAAGCACAAGAAAAATGAAAAACAAAGTAGACTATTACCTTATGTGGTGTCTTATGTATACATTAAGTTTAGTCATTGCAGTCAGTTTACAGCATGCAAAGCTATCTATTTTATAGGAAATGCTTGTATTAATTGTCAAAAACTGGGAACTTTTTAAGGAAAATAGAACTTTTTGTACTTTTAGTTAAGGCATAGAAATTGAAGATGGCTTGGAATTTACCTAGGATGAGGAAATGCTTTGAGCTTATCAGCAGACCTGAGGTAAAAATATTACCCTTGAGCCAAACATGTTCCAGTAAGAAAACTAGGTGATTTCCAGAATAACGCAGGAGTTGGCACACAAGCTCATAGGCCTGGTAATAAAAATGCCACTCCTGCTGCTCTGCGAAGTTGTAGGAGATTCACAAACCTGGAATGCTTGTTTAACAAGTGACAGTACGTCATCCAAGCCCATTAGTTTGACCTCAGGAACTTGCGAGGCTTTATAACAAACTTTGAGAAAGGTGATTTAAAGATACAGATTAATAAGAAAGTGGATGAAAAGTGAAAAAGGTTGGAGGTGTCTCCTCTGATGCATTTTGTAGAGATAAATTCCAATGCATGAGAAGATCTAGTCTTGATCAAAGGTAATACTGGCACTAGAGCACATGGATATAAACTGTTCATAAATAAATTTAGGCTTAAAAGCCAACTGTTTCAAAGCTCTCAGTAAGCTTTCAGAAGAGCTTTTAGTAATAGCCACCACGGTAAACAAAGTAAGTGTTTTTAAGTGGATCTTGGTACCTTTGTTATAACTGGTATCTGCTCTAGCAAAGGACTGTGCTCAGAGACATTACCAAGTCAGTGCTGCTCATGTGTGGAATCGTCGGTACCCTTGTTAGAATCGTAGAATAGTTTGGGTTGGGCCACATAAATGTAAATACATAAATATCAGGCAAGAGAGGACATCAGTGTCATCCGTAGGTGTTAGTGTGCAGGACTGGGTTTTGGTTCTGTTCTGAAAGTCAGCAGAAAAAAGAGGAGGTAGGCCATTAAAAGCATGGTGTCTAAATTTTAGTAGCATATAAAGGTTGGGTTTCCTGTACTAAAATGCCTCTGCTAAGTAGTGGAAATTAAGAGAACATTGTCTTGGCAGTCAGTGGGAAACTGGTGAGGTGTTGCTAGATATGTCGGCTTTTTCTGTGATTTCTTGCTTTCTTGCTATGGAGAAGAAATAGTAAAGAAGTAAATGTGATTTTGTAGCTGTGTACAGTGAAGGTTTTTTTGGCTTGCTTCTAAAACCCGAATGGGGTGGGGTGTGTAGAAAGGAAAGAACACCTCATGGCAGGCTGGCATGCTATCATGGTTTCTATTGAGAAGTGTTTGTGCATACAATCACAAACTGTTCTGCAATAAAAATAAGGGAAAAGCATTTATGACTGCATAAATTTAAACATAAATCCCAGGGAGAAGAAAACCTGAGAGCAGAAATGATCTCTGAATTTGATAACATTTCTTTCCCTCCTTTGGTCAGCATGTCTTTTAGAGAAACTTTGTCCTGTGATCAGTGCAGTAAGGCAAAATTGCTTTTATCCTTCAGTCCCAGAGGACTTAGAGATTTCATTCTCATAGTAATTATTTGGCTAAGTTGTTGTAGGCAGAATGTTTGGTTATAACTGGAGTCAGTGATGAATTGCACAGAAAGGAAAAACATGTTCAGCTGTCTCCAGTGTAGTTAAGATGCCACTCAAGTACCACCTGAATTCAGTTGGATGAATTATATTCAAAGCAATTGCTAGGTACTTCATGGATTTGTGACAAGACACAACATGTAATAAAGTTATGAAAGCAAAGGAATTTTTTTGCCTGGTAAACAGAATTTCAGACAGGATTCTGAAAGCAACATGTTTTTCAGATCTGACTGTCATACTCCTGTCCCAGGCAGAGTGCAAGGTTCACTTCATGCATGAATGGCTTTGAGCACCACAGAAGGAAGCTTGTGATTCAACCTTGACTAGCAACTTCATCATTTCAGTTGTTCTGATTTCATCTATATACTCTTGATAGGACTCTTTTAAAACAAATGCAAACTTTTATTAGAACTATATCTACATATATATGTCTGTTTTGATTTTTAAGTAGACACTTCTAGTGGCTCTATTGGTTAGACAATAATGATATTTAGACTTAAAACCAAAACTTTTTATTTCTCATATGCTAATGATTACATTTTTTTTCTAAAACTAGTTTATTAATTTTTTCAGATGACAGAATTATTTAAGTATTTATGGGGTTTTGTATGTATTACCCTAAGACTTCCAAGGAAACCCAAAGTTATGCAAGGGAAAAATATTCCCTCATGTTTCCTGAAATATTTGGTCACTTTGCAGAAAAACATGATCCTCTGTATCACAAGTAAGGCAATCCCTCTGACACCTGCAAATACAGTTACTACATTACCACAGATGTCTAAATCTTCATTCTGAGTGACCCAGTAGAGAAACTGTTTACCATTAATTTGAGTGCAGTTGTAAAAAAGGTTCCCTTTTGAGCCTTGTTCTGTTTACACCTGTTTCTTCTTATGCTATCCTTGAAAACTGGCTTTGAACAATACCAAATTGCCTATCATAACCTACTGTTGAGTTCACCACATGAACTAATGACCCAAGATTTTATTCAGCTCTGAGGCAGGTTTTACATTTGCTTTCTCTGATAGCAGTTCCAGATCTAACAGACAGGACAGTGGATCCTTGGGCAGTTCAGTGCCTGCAATAAACATACTTAGTCTCAGCTGCATTTCTTGGTGTGTCATGATCCCCTGCATGATTAAGAGCCTCATAATCTTTCACACTACCGGTGTGTCTCAAACTGGAATTGAATATAAAGTAATTTTCACTTCAGACGTGTAAAGTAGAACATTTTTTTATTTCTTTCATACTACAATGCTGATAAAAACGATTGAAGTAAAAGGTACATACCTGCTGCTTTGCAGAGCTGAAATAAAGCATGAGTAGTGAGTTTGTCAAATGTAAGTAAAACAGTTCTTGAACTGAATTAGCTTAGGAACTGTTCTTGGTGTCTTCAAAGAAAGTGCTCTAGTCAAAAGGCAACTTAGCCCTTTCTGTAGACTGTTTCTGCATACTCAGTCAGCAGTTCAGTGTTTTAAGTTTTTAATCTTGGTGCCAAACATCATAATTTTCTAACATTCTAATTACATGGCTATTAATAAAGGAAAGAGAGTTCATTCCTTAAACCAATCTTTTACAAGCTTTGCTTTGAAATTGTTAAAGGCTCTGGTAATGTTTTTAAATCTTTCTAATTGCTTGTTTTTGGAGCTTTCTTGAGGGTTTTCATCACTTTACATTCATTCTTCTGTCTGTAGTTGAATAATTTATTTGACAACCTCTATGTGTATAGAATGCAGTGGAGTTGTGGAGTCCCAAGAAGGTTACCATTAGGATGCCTAGCAACTGGAGTAATACAAATAATATTTGCCTGTTTTTTTCATCTAGGAATTTACATTTCCCACCCACAACACTCCTGTGAAATTTAAAAGCTATCAAAACAGAGCATGAAAAGGGCCAGTTCATTTAACTGCTCTAAATGTTTCCAAAACATCTTTTTTTTCCTTCAGACTGCTCAAATTAGTGTCTCAGGTTATGGGGAGGTTTACATCACTATTGAATGAAGTAATCCATTTACTGAAATCTGATACAGGTGACTTTAGAGAGGGAAGAGCAGGGAAGAGAGAGGTAACAAACTCACTTTTCCTCCCTTTCTAGAGGTGGTCTTTCAAATACATGCCTAACTTAGAGAATTGCAAAATTTCAAGTCCCTGATCAGACTGTTGATGTATCAGTAAAAATGCCTGCCCTGCTGTGATCTCAAACACCTGAGACAAGTGACTTGTTTGATCCAACCGCTCAGCCAACAGAGCCAGGGAGATTCTTCCACTGAAAGTGTGCAACACAAAAATGATAACTTGGGCTCAAAGTTGATTCAGTTTCACTGTTTCAGAAGCACATCTGCCCTTAGTCCATGAACTTCTACACATCATGAACTCATCAAAAGTAAAGGATATGAACACACTTGATTTTTTTCTTATTCTTCTGCTCTAGCCAGTACAACATTGCTGCCTTACTCATGTAAGAGCTGCAATGTATCCTTATAAATGTTGATCCAAAATAGACTTGACTGTGTTTTGATTTAGACCTAAATCACAGCTGTGCATGAGCACTTGACTATAGCCTTTTAAAGTGAGCAGAAGCATATTTAGAGGTGATGGTCTCATCACCTTGAGCTAACCTAAACTTTCCAAGATGCTGGTTTGCTTGGCATCTTTCCAGGGTGATTGCTGTGCAGTAGGATTCCAGAGAAGCCAAATGATAGTAGCTTTATAGCTATCACATTCCTGCCGATGCCTGAGGGATTTCGGAATGGAAACAGAAGTAAATGAGAGCTGTTAACATACAAAAAGAGTTGTGCTTAGAGTGGTGGTGGGTGGAGAGGGCAGAGAAATGTGTGCAGAGACCTGATTGAGTGGTGATTGGTCCTAGCTGGATTTGTAGGATGAAGTTGCAAATAGGAATCCTATTTGTAAAGGTAAAGTATTAAAAAAATGAACCACCTTTTGGGAGTCTGATATCAAAATATTTATGGATGGTTAGAAAGGGAAAAATAAAAAAGCCGCCTTTGAATTGTTTATGAATTTTGCATTTCAGCTGGAAAACTACTCATTACACCCCTAATACTGGTTCTGGGACTGGCACTGGGAGCTGTAGCTGTTGTAATAGGTAAGAATTACATGTGTTTATGCAGTGACTTTCTGTATGACATCTCAGTATTTTAATCTCGAAAAGATGGACACAAAGTACAAATTGCACAGATACTGTTTTAGTAGCGAGAATGTGACTCTCTTCAAAAAATTTTCACTTGAATCTCTATTTTCTTACTTGCATTTTTTGCTTATTAGCTTTATTTTTGTTCCCAATTATTTGCTTCTCTGAACCAAAATCTTTTAACTACTATGGTTAACTAGTAAAACATCCAGAGTAATTTAAACATAATCCTGGGGGCTGGGTGACTTGGACTCTCCCTTTAATCACACCATTGGATCACAATTTTATGGTCTTGACTATGTGCATGACAAGATATTTGGAGCATGAGGCATAGTCCCAAGAGCCCACCAGCTCAAAGGTGCAACAGCAATGAAGCAGCAAATTGGGATGAGTCAATCTCAAAATATGATTCATTGCATAGGCTGCCAAGCTGGATTCCATCACAAAAACTGGTACTCATTTAATACAGTATCAAAGGTCTGTTATTGTGGTTGTATTAATGTGGACATAGTTATTTTAGCAAATCTGCTCTTTGCCTGGCTTAGCTGAGTTCTCCCACAGAAAGGAAATTAGCCAGGACAACAAATGTATAATTTTGCTCATATAAGTGCATGTCCACTCTTTATGTTGGCAGTAGTGTGTCATTCAGGGATTGTGCTGCTTAACAGCTCTTCACCAAACTACTTACTCCATTGAAAATTTGCTGTGCTTGCCCAGCCCTGAGGCATGTTGGGATGTGGCACCTTTCTTTCAATATGATAAAGCCAAAAATACCAGGGTAGTTACATTCATATGATTGTAAATAACCAGTCATCTATAACCAAAATGCCATTATAACTTTCCAGGACTACATCTGGCCAAATAAGAAATATTGTATTAATTTCTGTATTTAGACTATCCTCACTGAAGAGAGAGAGATGCTGTCTATCTTAAATATTCTATTTATTAACATTTTGTGCCAAAAATATAGACAGTAAAGATTTATTAATCCCAGTAGAGCTTATTTTCCTCTGCAATCTGGTACAAACTATGGTGGGGGGAAAAAACCACTCTTTTGCTTATACTAAAAGTTAAGAGAGTTTTGCAGTAATAGAATAACAATAATTGGAATAATAATAAATATGCTATTGAAGTCTCATCATAGGTATGGGCAGTTGATTATTTACAGGTAGGTTTTGGCTTTGAGGTAATTACAGCAATATTTGCTGCTGACACATCTGTTAAAGTCATCTCAGTGTCATAGCTGAAAACCACTGAGCACTATTTACAAAGGTGTTGAGCAAAGCAAGGACTCTGGTGAGTGTAGTAGTCTTTTGTTCTGTGTCATTACTGTAGTGGTGTCTGAAAAGGAAATCTTTGACCATTTCAGCCAGCTGGTGGTAAGAGAAAGCAGGGAAGATGCTTCTCATTTAGATTTGAGAGAGTACCTCTTGTGACAAACTATTTTTCAGCCAAATAAATGTGACTTATTTGGCTGAAAAACTGATTTATTTTTCCCTTTCACAGCTTCCTTTCTCTCAAAAAAACTTTTAAGAGTAAATACTTCCCTGCCCAGGCAAGGACAAACATTTGATATTACTTCACAATCAATGAGGATGTCTGTAAAAATAAATTATACTTTTAAAAAAGTAAAGGTATAATGTCCTATTTCTATTGTACGTGAAGCTAGTTGAAAACTAGTCTAGTTACGTCAGCCTTGGATTTAGATCTAAGGATTTCCAGAGTGCTTTTAAAAGTTTTAAGTTTGTATTTTATACCAAGCAACTTGGTTCAGGAATTAATTTGTCAGAGATGGGCTAAAGGTTAGCTGGAATTTGTTGTAAAGGTAAAATAAGTGTAGCTTAACTCTTTACCAAAGAGATTGTTGCAGGCTGTATTTTTTCTGCTTGCCCAAATGCTTTGTCTAAATTCTCTTAGAGATATGGAAGGCTCCATCTGAATACATACATTGAAAGATCACAGCACACACAAAGGATTGCATTTAATTATGGTTTTCTTTATATTTCTTTTCTTTTGGCAGGTTTATTTGTGTTTCCTATCTATTGCCTTTGTAAAAAGCAGAGGAAAAGGTCACGGACAGGTATGCCCTGGTAAGGATGGACCTTACTCTCCTGAACTGAGCTGGTCCTGCAAGGGCTATATGCGCTTTGTGCAGCAGAGCAATACAGAGCTGGTCACAGCATCAAAGCCACCGCCCTGGAAGAAGAATGGGAAGTTCTCCTGTCGTCTTCCCTCCGCTGAAAACACTACTGCAGACCAGAAAGCCTCTTTGCTCTGGTGCACTCTGAACAAGATGAGCCCCCTGACTGCTACTTTTTAAATGCTTTGGGTTTTGTTTTTTCAGTTATTATTTTTGAGGGGTTTTTTTGAATCTAAGTTTCTGAACCAGACAATCAAAGTCTGTATCGTAGCCACAACTCTACTACCGATTTGGCCTGTGAAGAAAGCATTTAACTGCTAACATGTGCTCCGTTCAACTTCAGTGTCGGCCTTTCAGGGGGAAATGCTTAGAAGTGTTTGGACTCTTACTGTATACTGAGCATACTACTTTTGGTATTAAAAATGACTTCTGTAAATAACTTCCATCACACAGCATTCTGTTCAGCATACCCAAACCCCGGCACATGCCAGAGCACGACAGCTGGTTATCTTCTGAGTCCTCCTGCTAGTGGGCAAGAGTGTAGATTGCCACCGCCAAACTGCAGTGCCTCAGAGGGAAATATCCTTAGTATTGAAGCTCTGTGTTACTTAATATGATGATTGGTTTCACTTCAGTCATTAATTTATGACAGTCTATTAATATTAATGGGGGGATGTGACAAGTTTTGTTACAAGAGTATTAGATTTTTAAATTCGTAGAGTACAGAAAAGATTCAAAGAGTTTAGGTAATAAGTATGGGTGGTCTATTCTCTCCCAAGATATCCCTGAAGTGTGTTTGCGAGGAAGCTGGAAACCTGCTCTTCTGTTCTGACTTGGAATATAATACACATGCTACACACTAGTTGTGTGAAGGTTGACTTGATGAAATTCTGTTAGTTCGAGAGCACGTTTTGTTTGTTCATTTAAGTAGGCTACTATGTAAGTCTTAGAGTATCCACTGATGTCTCATGAGGAAAATCTGTGAATCCTGGGGTAAGGGGAGGGGTCCTGACTCCTTAGGAGACCATTGCATTCATACTCTGCTACCAGTGTTTCTCTTCCTGGCACATTACAGTTCTGAAGAGAATAACTGTTTTTGCTCTTTTTTCCTAACTTCAGTGTTCCACTGTTTGCTACCAGATGTCTTTCTCAGTGCGTCACCACAACAGCAATGTAATTCAGCATTAGGAATCAGCTACTGAGAATTTTTTCACTTTTAATTACAGTCCAAATTTATCATACAAATATAACTTTAAAAAAAATAAATTTTGTGTAGGCAGAACACTGAAACAATAAAGAAAGGAACTGAATAAGAGAAATACTTTATACTGTAAGAATACAGGCTGATCTTAAAGAAAAGATTGGATTTGTACTGTGAAGGTACTTTTTTCAGTGTGTGTGTTTGAAGATACATATGGATGTATATATATGTTTGTGTATATATGGGGAAAGGAGAAAGCAGGAAGAGGGGAAATGTCCTGAAGAGTCTACAGACTTCAAAATTTAGGCTTTCAAATAGCATATCATTTAAGAGGATGTACTTTGCACCACTTTCCTTCGAAATTGTTGTTAAATGAGAATCCAGTTGTAATTGTTAAGTAAATAGTATTCTGCCCTACCAACATAATACTGTCACAAGATACTCACTTTTACTTCAAAGCCTCAGTGGAAGAAGCTGATGACTTTTGTTTACCCAGAAACACAAATATCAGCTTACCGTAGTTGGCGAGTGTGCTTGTTTTCTGTCAGCTTCTGGTTTTGTTTTCTCGGGGTTTTTTTCTTGTTGAAACAGTGTGCACAAGCACACTGTAGTAGTCAACAATTTCCATTTGGATTTTAGGGAAGCAGTGCCACTTAGAAATGAAATTCAAAACCTATTGTCAATGCAAATCCACCTATTAATTAGATTTCTCCTTCTGTGACACATCAGTTTTCTATTTGTGTTCTGTCTGAGGTTGGAAGCTGCCTTAAAATCAGACTTGATTTTTGAGTGTCTTTTCTGAGGCTATACATATCAGTTGTCTTTGGCTTACTCAGGGATTTTTATTCCTCTCTTTAAATGTCAAATAATGAAGATATTTTTGTATTATTTAGAAAAACCTTCAGACCTCAGAGCGAGATTATATATAGAGGTAGATAGATTTGGGTTTGCAATGCAGTCTGTAACATGGTGTCAAACTATTCCACTTGAGAATATTTTAGTACTTGAGATTGTGTAATTAACTATACAGTGGATTAATTTCTTTTCTTTTCCTGGTTCTGTATTAATATGTGAGATATTCTTATGGTCTTTGTAGATGTTTTCACTCCGCCATGTTTGCCATTTTCAGTTTCTGACAAGAGTTCAGTAAGTTCTGAAATTAAGAGACGAGAATAAAGAGCATGAAAGGGAAGATAATAGATCTGCACTTATTTATGTTCAGAAAGCATGTCCTTGTGGATGGAGAAGAGGAAGCCACAACTCAGCTCCTACCTTATCATTTAATCTTGGCCATTTTGATTTTCTTGGAACAGATTAAATCAAAGGGAAACGGTTCTTCGTTTTCTATACAGAGCAAAAAGAGGCATCTTTGACCTTGTAAAGATAAGCAAGTCTGATTTTGTGTTCTCTGTAGGAAAAAATCCCATAAGTAATTACAGTAATTTCTGCTTTACTATAGAAGAGGAAAAACTTTCAAGAGCCAGGCAGAGTAGGGATATGGAAGTCTTTTTCCACTTGAAAAGTATATAAATACAATTTTTCATTAATGCTACATAACATAACCAACTGAAACATAAGAAGTGTCAGTACAAAGCTTCATTTGATAAAAGATTAACTTTTAAACAATTCATCACTGGAAATATACATCAAAGCTATGTCATTTGTTTTAAAAGCATTAATTTATCAGTTTGGAAAAAGTGGAATGAACTTTGTTGTAAGGAAATTCAATGATGCTTTTATTATGTAAACATGTTTTGGTTTTAGTAAGTACTCTAAAGAAACCATTAGGCTATTCTACTCCATCTTCATTAGCAGAAAACTTCATCAGGCAGCTAGCTGAATTAACCTGCTAAGGCAGATTTCACACTACTGTATGCTGATCGTTGCTGGTCATCGTGTTTGTTTTCACCATAGTTAATATTTAAGATTATTTATCCTTGTGCAAGTTGTGACTCACCAATACCAGTACTCAGACTGGGAAATGCTTAACTCCATTCTACTCCAGCCTTGTATTTCCAGCTTGCCTGTGAATGGGTTTGCCTGTATGCTCAGTCCTGCTGCAGGTGTGCAGTCAGAGCTGGAGCCCTCCCCTGGTGCCACGCTGTGTGTGCCCCCTCTGCTCCTGCTGGGAGGGCTGGCTGGACACGCCGCCCTGCAGGGGCTGCTGCCCTTTCTTCACCCAGTTTCTCTGCTATGTGTAATTTCGTTGTATTTCACTAATTGGGTTGAGTTTCAGGGCAGCTCAACCATGTCAGTGGCAGGATGGCTTTGACTGCTGCAGCATCTCAGACATTATTAGGTATATTTGCAGAGCTTATCGAGGAGCTTGTGACTGGAAAATAATTGTGCTTTTCCTTGTGTCACGTTCTATTAGCCAGTGAAAATAAGCTGAGTAGGAGTACAAGCAAGAGGCAGAAGGACAATTCTGAGTAGCCTTGTGCTGGAGCTGACCCATTGATTTTGGTTCCATCCAAAAAAGTTGTTTAGTCTTCTGTTCTCACCACCTTTATAATAAACAGCATATTCATATCTTTCCAGTGTCATTAAAGTACAGTGCACTTTGAGTGATCTGCTATCTTCCTTTGGGGCAGTGCAAATGTGTGAGGGAAGATTTTGTTTGGTTTTGATGTAACTAATGCTGACTTCATAACTCTTCCTGGTATGTTAGGAGTTTTTAATTTACCCCTATTTATTTGTTATACAAGTTTTATCAGCATGATGTTTTACTTTATTAAAAATATTAATTGGCAGGGACTATTGCCAGTTGAACTAGAAGGCATTTTGGATCACCATCAGGTATTCTTTTTAGCCTGGGGACTTTCTGCTCTTCCAGACTGTCACAGCTTGTGTGATGTTAAATGGTGTGTAGGTGGGGCAATAATTCTCTCAGAGGATACAAATTCTCCAGTGATGAAATGATTTCTTTTGCCAGTTAGATCTGAGAAACTTTAATATTCAATGGCCAAATAGTTTGCCATGCAGACTCAAAGGGGTTTTTTTAATTCAGTTATGGTATTTTGTTTCTGGAGCAAACCTTGCATTGTTCATAATGTTTGGCATGCTAATTGTGTATGTTCAAGTTGTGGGTAAGAACCATGGATTAGTGTTACTTTTATAATCTGTGTTAGATCTCTGATTTTGATGATGGAAAGAATCCAACTGGAGGAAGCTATTAAGAGAGATAATTTCTTAGTTTCTTTTAACTGTGCCGACTTAGTTTTACTGAGTCAACTCCATTTCTGACATCAGGCGTAGCCCCATTAAATGAGAGAATTTGTTCACCAATCCTTTGATAAAAATGTCTGGAGGGGTGTTGATGGCCATTGTGCAGCAACCTGAGAACCTGGTTCACTTCTTAAGAAGTGCAAACTACCACAGAGCTGCTCCTCTCACTTGCAGAGTGATGCCAACGCTGTTTAATAAGTGCAGGAGAGGGAAGGAGTAGGGAAAATTTTCCAAACAACATTCTTATTGTCAGGAGAAGGGATGCTAGCTTCAAATAGAATAGAGACCTTCTTAATGCCTTGAGTCACTAATAAAATTATAAACAGCATCTATAGACAGTGTTAAATAACATATCTTCAATTCTGCTTTATCAGTGTAACAAATAGTAGGACAGTGTAAGAATTGGAATTGCAACAGTTCAGTACTTTTAGGACTTAAACACAAACTTGAAGTCAAACAACATTTAAAAAATTATGTTACTGAACCATTTGGTTTGTCTTGCTACTGTTACATAAAAACTGGCTGAGCCTTGAATCAGTTGAAAAACAAGTAGTGTTTTCACTTAAGTACTGCTCAAGCTGTAACACAACACCCCCAAACGTTTTTCTTAGTAAGACTAACAAAGGCAGCTGCTTGCAGCTTCCTGGCTGCAGCTTCTTCATCTTTCTGTGCATTACAGTTCAGGATCTATATGGTCTCTGCACTGAGGAATGGAGTGCTCATATTAGGCAGTTAATCACTGATGCTTCTCTTAGCCTGACAGTGAAATACCATAAGGTAGGGAAATGAAAACTGATCTTAGAGTGCATGCTCTGATTTCAAAGGTAAAAATGTATAATAAGCTCTAATTACTCCATAGTAAAAAATAGATACACACATTTCTAAGCATAATTCCAGCTGTTTATTTCTAAATATGTTTTAAAAAGAGTAGTTATAATAGCAATTAGTTTATTAAAATATGCATATTGTGCAAAAGAACTTTTTTGCCACTTGTTTGGCTTAGCAAAACTTGAAAAATTAATCTGAAGAGTTTTGGGTGGATCAAAGTCAAACTTAGTGCATAAAAATATTTGTTATTTTAGCATAAACACGAATTTTGCACATACCTTAAACACAGTTGCATGCCAACCCTACTCAGTGTTCACCTTGTTGAAAACTTGTCAGACTGAAAACAGTATTTTTGAAATTTTAGCTTACTGTCACTGAGCATGTTGTTACTAATACAATGCCACATTTACCTCATTTTTAGAAGGAAATCTATTTACAGAATCCAGAGAAGCTGGTTCAGATATTTTAAACCTGTCCTGTAAAATTGCTGATGCAGTCAAGAAATATTTTCATGCCTTATGCAACCTCTGAATGAGCAGATGGATTCAGTCTTTAGTCATGGACTATCTTTTTGCATAAAAAATGTGCTCTTAAGAGTTCTTCGTATCAATTTGCATTCTGCTGCATTGTGCCCAGAAATTGCAAGGACAGGGATAGATTTACATTTCACCGTGTTTACCATCTCATAATAAAATGTTTACCATGTTTCCATCTGTTATACACTTTATTTCTAATGCTCTCCTTTTCCTTCAAATTCTAAAATTTGAAACTGACTTGTGAAAATGACTGAAGATCAAATTGGACCTGGAAAATGTGATCTTATAAGAAGTTGTTTCATTAATGCTTTGCTGAGCTGTACCAGCAAAAGATTCATTCTGTTTATTTAAATTGCTCTAATGGAAAATGCTGAAATCTGGTTTTCTTTGGGGATTTTAATTTTGCATTTTTTATCATGTAATTAAACAGCGCAGTCATCTTTGTTACATAACTAATTATCTGCATGCAAAATAACTTTCAGGTATTCGTTGCTTCTTGTCACTATGGTAGAGATGAGAATAAGTGCTGAGAGAAAAAAGGAAAAAATATCTCTGAGGAGGTTGTCCAAGCTGAACTTTATCTTATTTCCATTATAGTTCAATGAGAAATCTTCTCTTGCCCCCATCTCTTTTATGTATTTTAGGATGAAGAATTCCCTTTAAAATAAGTTTGATTTGAATGACAGGAGGTGAGAGCAGTGAGAGGATAGATCACATCCTTTTTAGTGTGTACAGGCTTCTGACACAACTAGGGTGCTGGCCAAAACACTGTAGATTCATTAAGAAAGCAATTTCTAGTTCCACGTTTGGACTACATACAAGTTAGATGCAGCAGGGATCGGAATTTTTTTGTAGTATATTTATTGGGTGACTAAGAAGTTATAAAATCTGGAGGTAGGCAGTGCCCATGAAATCAACACTTGAATTTCAGTATTTAGTGTGTTTTGTATAATGAAGAATTTTAAATGTGTAAGTGCCTTATTGCTTGAAGCAAATGAAAGGTTTTTGTTCTCCTTGATAGAGCAATATGGGAATTCCTGTTCTGTGGACTCCTACAGACATGTAAAGCCAAAGTAACAAATACTGTGGTTTGCTCAGAAAGTTGAAAAATGTTTTGTTAGTGAAGATGTTATCTTATAAAAGTAATCTGGCATGCTTGTTTTAATTCTGATGGCCTCATTTCTGAGGTTTGTTAAGTTGCAGTTTGCCCACCCCAATGCTGTTAGAATGAGTTTGGGTCTTCAGCTTAACCAACTAGCAGTTTCCAACCAGTAAAAGAAATGCAACCTTTTGGAGAAGAGAATTCAGCTGCAATTGGTTAGACCAGAACCTGTTGTGTGTGTACCTTCCAACTCAAGGCTCAAGCAGGCCCTGTTCACACTCATTTGTGAAGATGGAAGCACCAAGGAGTGTGGCACATGGAGGTGCACTCTAACTAAGTTGGGAATTAGAGCAGGTTAACAGCATTTCAGTGCTATCCAACTTGAACTAACATATCCTGTTACTGGAAGCTGGTAACTCCTCAGGGGTGGGTATCTTGATGGACTAAAGCATCAAACAAGCTTGGTGGCACAGCTCTGGAATCTCTGCCCACACCTTCATTGCATGGTGGGAAGTATGATCTGACAAAATATTATTTGTTTTGCTGTCTTCAGTTAGCTTCAAGATGGATACTGTAGGGTTTATTTCTTCTTACTTCCTTTCCCAGAAGACAGTAGAATTTTGCCTTTTATGATCTGGATTTTCTAAAGAACCTGTCTTTTTCTTACTGACATCCCACTTTTGTCCATCTATTATTGAAAATCAGGTGCCAAGAATAAGCTATGTTTCTAAAATTATCTTGATTTCTACCAGAAGTTCATGTAATTAATCTTTTACAAAATATTGAAGCTATAAAAGGTAATTATCAGAAGGAAATTGAGTTAATGGGGGGTTAAGAAGGAAAATGCTTAGAAGGTCCATTTATTACAGATTCATGATCTTAAATTGGTTTTACTATGTTCAGTTTCCTCCACTAAGAATTTCTGAAGGAAAGAAGGAAAAGAGGGAGAAATGAAGATAAGAAGAGTATTCCCTTAAACCTTTTTTTCTCCTGAAATTCCTGTTTTTCAGAACTGTAGAAGAGGCTTTTATTTCACCCTGGTAGTTGGTAATATAGCTGTCACTTGCAGTGTTACTGTTACATGCTACTGCAAGGATTCAGCTTGCATATCTGAAGGTTTTGGTGATAGGGAATTTGATTTAGAGCCATACTGCAATAAAACTATAAGTGAATTATCACTGTTACAGTTATCCAAATAACTTCTATTTCAGTGTTATCTCAAATTTTTAGGCATTAAGAAAGTCTATAATCCATTGAATAGGAGACACCACATAGCAAAATACTTCTTCCAGCTTATGAATTTGTTTATTTTTACAAGTTACTTCCTTAAATGAAGTTTTTCTCTCTTAAAACCAGCAGTCACACAACCAAAATGCTGATAAAGTTTTTCCATTATCTTTGTCTTGCCTTTAGCTGATAACTATATTTTCTGTTGCATAGTATTGCAGCAACAGTCTTCATGCTGTAATAACTTGATAAAAATATTTGGTAGTTTTGGACAATATTTTACAAATAATTCATCTTCAACTTGGGGTTTTAAATGTATTCCTATAATCACTGTTGAGTGTGCTACCTGTGTGGCTGCTTTAGTTTGTGTTCAGTGTTTTGTAAGGATCATTTCTTGCTACCGTCTTCAGAGTGCCTTTTCATTTAGGAAGTCTAGAAGATGGTTCACTGGAGGCTTCTGTTGAATCTACCATAGCAGTGTCTGATCTTTAAACTTGTCCTAATGAATGTATAACTAAAATCTTGTTTTTTAAAAAGCTATAGTAGATACAGGTTGTGTATGCACATGTACATGCATGGATACAAGGGAAGGTGTTCTGCCAATGTTTGTCCTGCTGGACAGGACCTTTTGAAAGTAAGTGAATTTTTTAACAGTTTTATTTTCAAAATTTTACCTCACTAGTATTCAGTAGTAGGTATGTCTCTGTACTGCTTCACTTTGCTAAATACAATCACGGTAGGCAGTTTAATTTAAAAGACTCTGCGATGAATCTGGTGTCCATAATCAGAGTGAATTTCGTAAGCAAAACTTACGGTACTTCATTTCCTGTGAAGGCATTCCTTTCACTTACACTGACATCCCAAGCCCCTGTTACCAACAACTGAGAAAGTGCTTCCCCATGATGAAATGGAAGAATGTAAAGTAGCATTTGAATGCACTCCACCTGTCTTAGAATCGATACTGAGAAATGGAAGGGGGGAGTGGATTTGATGAATTGTGGGAAGAAATACATTGTAGAGTTCGTTCACTTGCACACAAGGGGTTTTACAATGTCATCTAGTAACGTCTACCTAATAAAGTTTTGAAAAACTAAATTGCCTGAATGTTTTAACTCTTTCTTTAAGCACTTCTGTGCATGAAGGATACCTGACCACCTCCAAGGAGTCTTGCTTAATCTGTAATACTTTTTGTATTCTTACATTATCTTTAAAAATCACACCAAATTATTTAAACTTCAGAATCTTTGTATTCACAGCACTGTGTTACAGTCACTTCAGTCTTTGACTGCTTTAACATTGAAAATGAATGCAGAGGTAAAAAACAGTCTACTGTGATGAACATTTTAATGTAAAATACTCCCTGCTATGTGGTATCATCTCTGGCTACTGCTTTCACTTGTAAAAGCATCTTAATGTGCGATACAGAACTTTGCCTTCTCATTAGATGTTAAAATGTTAGCTTAAAATAACCCAGTACAAAATCAGGAGAAAATGTGCTGGAATCCAATTTTCCCATTCCCTGTTATGAGTGCTTCCTAAAGCTCCATCGCTCTCAAGGACAGTTTTTAGGGAAAGCAGTCTCTAATGTGTTAATTGAACTAGGTGCCTCTTTCTCTGGGAGGGGACTGTGTTCCATTTCCACACCGTGAGCTGACAGTGTTGATGGAATGTTTTCTCTGATGTGTTGGGGATTTTTAAACACTATACCTAATTATGAAATTGCACTTGCAAGTTCGTGCTTAGGCAGACAGGGTATCTGTCACCTACATTTTATTTCTGTAGGAAATAAAGCTGAAAAACAATTCACTGCAGTGAAATACACAGCAAAATTCTTGAGGCCTGTGCTAGGTGCCTCTGGTAGAGGAAAAGCCTTTCAACCCTCTCCACAGCCCCTTTCAAAACAGTCAAGATTTGCAACCAAATGTCAAGGACATCATACCAGAGGTTCCTTATCTGCAGGAATTCTAGCAGGCAGTCTGCAGCAATGGAAGGATAGTCAGCAGGCCAAAGAAATCGATAGCCCCAGAGCTGAAACTGAAGTTAAATGCTAACTTCAAATTTGCAATGTCAATCTGTTTGATAAAAGACAGGCAGTAGATTTTGAATATAAACATGGCATTTTCCTAAGGAAATGGGATTAATGTGCTCCACAGAGATTACAGATATGCAACTGTAATTTTTAGATGCTTTCCTTCAGGTGATTGTGTTTTTGTGGGTTCTTGAAATAGTGATTATAGAAAGTAAAGATGGGTGTTTCCCCTAAATCATTAATGCATTTGTGCTTGCTCATAAGAAATTGCATTTGACCATTAATAATTAAATTAACATGCTAAAAAATTTGAATTTCTCACGCATTTGCTTAATAGCTTGGCTTCAGCAGCAAAAATGATGCAGTGGGGTGTTGAAATGTGGGATATGTGAAATACCAGCTCAGGAGAAGAGAATTAGAATGAGCAGCCAAGTAAAGCTGTGATGCTTTGAAAAACTTGATACAGCTTTTATGGAGAAGTCTTGTCTTACCATCCACAAAGTTCATTGGTAGGTCAGCAAGTTCTAGAATTATTTGTTGTGATTCCTTGCAATACCATCAAACGAAACTAAGTAGACAAGGGCAAAGGAGGAGGATCTCAGGTGGACAATGTGGACATTGCATCATCAGATGATACGAAACAATAGGAGTACATAGCTTTTGCTGTGAAGGGAGGATGTCAGTTGAACTCTGCTGAAATATGTGTTTGGACTTTGCTCTTGGACGTATTTGCGAATGATGTGATGAAACAGGTGAGTGATGGAATAATAATCATTGCTGAATGTGGAGAGTTACCCAGGACAGTAAATATGAGAGCTAGTTACAGTGATAAAATGAATGGGTTTTGGACAACAGAAAAATAGAGGAAGGCTCTTCATCTTGGAAAGCTACAACTCATGCGTATTGGATATCTGGACAACATAAAAATAGAGGAAGGCTCTTCATCTTGTAAAGCTACAACTCATGCGTATTGGATATCACGTTTGTAACAAAGGTCTCTGAGTGATACACAAAAGACAAAACAACAATCAGATGGGAGCTGTAACAAAAAAAAAAGGTGAATCTTGATGCCA
>NW_008669186.1:58314-63781 GCF_000695815.1 Acanthisitta chloris
GACTAATACGGAAACTCGAGTGGTTACAGGAGAGAAATATATGACAAGTCACCAAGTGTATAGATACCCTGTTTGGCACAGAAAGTCCTCAAGTCAAAAGTGTTTGGAAGCCTGAACAGTAGTAGATGGTATTACTTGTTTGCAGTATCTTGTATCTTTCCCCGGATATCTGGTTGTGCTTACTGTCAGAGAGGGTATTGGGCTCCCTGAAGCGTTGCTCTGTCCCAGTATCTCTAGGTCATTCTCTTTTAATTCTCACATTGAACGTCCCTAGGTAGAGAGAATGCCGTAGTAGATCCCAGCAGTGATCCATTGGGGATGGTGGGGTTGTGGCCTCTTCCATCCTACTTGGATAGAGAAAACACTTCTCCCTGAGTGATGCTGATATGTAAGAAAGGGATTTGCAAAGTTCTGAAGTGGTGCAAGTCTGCCCCCTTTTTATTGTACTGTTCTCACCATCAACAAATTTTGTTTGACCTGATCTGAGCAATGTTCTTGGTTCTATCTAATGTCCACCTAGCTTGTCCTCTTAGTCTCTCTTGGATACTCTTAGAGTCACCTCAAGCTTTACCAGGCTGGTTTTCTCTTCCTTAACACTTTCCCTAATGGAATACTGGAAGAATCTGAAGCTAAACTTTGTTTTCATGGCACTGTAAGAGTGATGGACACATCCTAGTCCATGTTCTATGCTGGCCCAGGCCTCACCTCCTTGACCAACTTGAACATAAATAATATTGCTTCTCTACAAACATTTCTTCTAAATGAGCTACCTTTTTAGGTGCCCATTGCCTACTTTTGTCTGCCTTCTATTTCATCAATACTGTTTTATTTTGCAAATTATGGTTTCTATTTTATTCTCTTTTATGCTAAAGAAGTGGTGGACAGTCTGTCAAAACTAGTAGATAAGAGAAAAAGTGCAGTAAATCAAAATAAAATTACAGAGCCAGTTAGACTCTGCTAGTGATTCCCCACCCTGCCGTGGGAGGAACTGCCATAGAGATTCTCTTCTTTTAGCTTGTATCTTGTCAAACAGTAATGGCAGGCTCCAGTCATTGGGGCATCACCACAGAACACTTCTGGGAGCAGAAAGTGGTGGCTGGGAGAGGGAGCAGTGGGGAGGACACATGTCCTTATGGGCAGTGCGGCGTGGCAGCATCCTTCCTCTGCCCCAGCCCACTGCAGGCTTCTCACCACAGCTCTCCCTAGGCCTCCTTCATTTTAACTTTTTAATTTTCAAACAATGTCTATTTTAACCTTTAGTTTGACCATACGTATATTATTTCTTTAAAATACTTTCTAAGAAACATGGGTTTGTTTTAATTTCATCTGACTTTTATGAGGTGATAGACAAGTCAGAGCTAATAATAAACATCTTAGTGACACACCTTTGCCAAATCAAACAAACAATTCAGCAAAGCTTTCCTTCACTGTCAGTGCCTTTTCCTCAAATTCCTTTACAACAGACACTCTCTGTCACCACTCCCTTTACGATGCTATTTTTAACAAATAGGTTACTAGATCACAGGGAACATATAGCCTCTGTTTAATTATCATCTCTATTCATTGTAAGCTTGAGTTAGCTGTTTTGTGGCTTTGGACCTGAGAAATGGGCGTAGCAATTTTATCTCTCCTGTAGCAGTAAGAGGAGATAAGATAACGAAAGAGTGACTTTTCCTCTCCCACAAATGAACATTCGAGGACTAAACATGACTGTCAGAATTGTACTTCCTAAAAATCAGTCTTCATGGGGACCCTTTGTCAGCCTGATCAAGGATAAATGGAGCAGCTGTCTCTGCTGAAGCTATTCATTCAGCTGACAACCTGCCAGATGAGCAGTTCCCTGAAAAAGGTGGCTGAATGTGAGCTGCAGTCGTCGCTTTCCTTGTGGCCACCTGCCCTGAGCTGCCATTTCCTCCAGCTATTTGAGGGGTAAGTGTGGGATGTGTGCATGGGAACCCCAGCAGGTCCCAGCACCCTGCACTCACTGTGCTTAGGGTTCTGGTGCCCCCTGAGCCATAGGTCCAGCCAAGTCATAGCATCACTCTGCACATCCCAGTCCTGCTACTGGAAGAAGATATAGGACCCAGTTCTGTCAATATGCATAAAGGTAACAGATTACAAAGTATCACTTTTTGGACTGTCATCTTTTCATGGCACGATCAAGATATGAAAATAAAGTGTATGCTTCAGCATAGAGTTTTTCTGTATACTGTAAAGTCAGCTAATAAATATTTCCTAAGCTAAAACACAGAATTCAGAAAAATAGATGTACATGATTCAGTTTATTGTGTATATGCATAATTGTATTACTATGGTATGAGAGCTTTTGCTCTCTTTTTTAATATATATGTAATATGTAAGAATTTATGTTATAATGTAAATTACATATTTGTTTATTTATTTAACCATCTGAAACTCAGCAAAAGCAAATGCAGTGTCCTGCATGTGTGGAAGAATAACCCATGCACCAGTACAGGCTGAGGACTGATCAGCTGGAAAGCAGCTCTGCAGAGAAGGCCCTGGGGGTCCTGGTGGATGATAAGCTGTCCATGAGCCAGCAACGTGCCCTTGCAGCCAAGAAGGCCAATGGAATCCTGGGATGCATTAGGAGGAGCACTGCCAGCAGGTTGAGGGAGGTGGGGAAGAACTTCTTACTATGTGGGTGACCACACACTGGAACAGGTTGCCCAGAGAAGTTGTGGAGTCTCCCTCACTGGAGATATTCAACAACTGTCGACACAATCCTGTGCAATGTGCTCTAGGACAGCCTTGCTTGAGCAGGGAGGTTGGACCACATGACCCACTGTGGTCTGTTCCAACAGATCCATTCTGTGATTCTGTTATATATTCATACATATACAGATAACAACAGCAAACCAATAGCATTATTCTTTCCTTGCTAGTATGTTAAGCTGCAGAACAAAAGAATTGCAGGGAAATAATTTAACTGCTGCCTGGTTTATTGTCCATGTGCACATCTCGGGCTTTTTTCTTTATTACTCTTTCTCTAATTTGCTTATCTCAATGGCATTCTTTGGTACTGAATTATCTACATTCCAATGCGGAAATGTATTTCTTTGCTTCAGTAATTGCCTTTTTATTTAATGATTATCCACCACCTTTAAGATAAGAACAAGGACCTGGAAGATGTTTGTGTATATTGAAAAGTGAAAATAAAACCAAGAAAATGATTTGAAATTGTAAATATGATAGCAACATAGGATTACCAGGAACAGAAAACAACTGTCATAAAGGAACATCTGATGAGAATTGCACGTTGTTTAGGTTAGAGACTGACCGTATTAGACTGATGTACCTGAAAACTTTCACACAACACAGTGATGAAAAGTAGAGCCCTGTCATTGTTTCTGCTGATTCCTGTGCTTGTTAGACATATGATTGTTTTAATTAGCTGTTCCATGAACAGAAAAATTAACACAGTCTGTTTTCTTCTGGATTTATTTTCTGTGTCCCTCCATCATAACCTGTCTTCACCTGGTACATCCTATATGAACTCACTTCTCTGTTAATTACCTCTAGTTCTGCTCTATGTTCCCTAAATTCTCACCCGGTGCCTTCCTCCCTCTCTAGCTGAGAAAGAATTAGCATATGCTTTATCTATTTCCAAAGAATTAGCATATGGTTTATCTCTTTCCAAAGCACGAAGGTCCCCGTTGATCATCTCCTAGAGCTGTGATGGTTGTCAGACCAATTTTCAGGAGCTGTCAGGGTGGCTGGGTGCCCACCAGGTGGTGGCAACTGGATGCTTCACTCTCTCCTGACTGAAGCACTCCTACTTCAGTCTCTTTTGTCCAGGTCAAAAATCATACAGGAATGTGACCTCTTTGAGCATGGTTACTCTAGGCCACCATGCAAGGTCCTGTTTTAAGCCTCATTTCTTTTGAATCCCAGGATGAACTGGAGATATTCCCATGTGCATGTGTAAGGTTTTCCCTTTTACTTCAGTGTGAGATTTCATATCTTTTAACATTAGTATTAAAGCACAGCAATGATACTTAGATTATTGAAAGTTAGCCAGTTGTGTGTCAATAATGCTACTAGCAGAGGCCATGAAAATGTATAAAGAAGGGGAGAAGAGATAGATAGACAAACACAGAACAAATTCTGGAGCTAGGAACAGAAATTTAGAAGTACTGATAGCTTTGACCTGATACTTCCTGGTTATAGAGCCTATTTCTTCAACCATAGAGCCTGAATATATATACATAAAGAATCTCCAGCAAAGCATTGGTGGAACTGGAATTTTCTAATCCCTATATGGTATTGTGTGTAGCAGCCAGACAATTACTAGAGAAGAATATCAAAGAAAAATTGCTAATAAAAAAATTGCTTTTGATTTTTTATTAAGTAAAAATAGATTTTCTTAATTTGTACTTTTTTTTTAAAGATGTGGCATTTATATAACAAATGAGAAATTACTTAGCAAACTTAACTTTCAATCACTGTTGTGCAGACTGAAAAAGCCACAGATCTTCAGTCATGGATCTTGGAAACTGCACAAATATTTCAGAATCTCCAGAGAAGTTTTGCTCAGACATTTGAACTTAATTGTTGTAAGTAACTGTTGATTAGATTTATTCTGTAAATGATCGAGCCTAAAATATTTCAGAGTTGTGATGTTTTGGGTATTTTTTTAACAGAGAGAAGTTGTTTTACAAGGCTGCTGTCAAATTCTAAGAACCTGTTGAAGTAGTTTAAAGTTACTGCTCTTCCACTAAGCTAAACTGTGTGTTTTTATCATTCGGTTTATCCTTTTATTTAGGTCCGAAGCAGAGACTTGTGGATGATTAAGGCTTTGATCTGCAATGATACCTGAGCAATTGTGCTACCTGTGATGCTGTGCTGGGTATCTGTGTACAGGTAAACAGCTGTGTATGGCTGTTGTGTACATCTAATAATTAACTATGCACATAAAGACTATACAAAAAGTGATGTCAAATGCATTCAGGGGCCTTCCTTCACCATTTTTTCCCCTGGAGTATTTCTGTTATCATAAATTTGAATGCTAAAGCTAATTTTATCAATATGTGTTTTTCAACTTCTTAAATAAAATTACTTTTTTACCATCATAACCATTTCCCCTCTGAGATTTTTCCACAGCTATCTCATCTGACCACATTCAGTTAGGGCCTTGCTCTGATTAAAAGAATCATCCAAAAATATTAACTAGGGACTTAAGAAAGGACAAAGCAATAGACCAGCATAGCTAGAACAGCAATTATGCTGTGATACCTACACCAGTGTAAGTGTTTCTTGCTGCCATTCTGTTCTGGAGCAAAGTTACTTATCTTAGAAAAATCCCTGTATTTTCTTTCTTGGAATACCAGTCTAGAAGCAAATGCTCACCCACATGTTCCTTTCCCATCTGGTGACAGTGGAATTACTGTTTGACTCTAACCTCTCAGGTTGTTTTGGCCTAGTAGGCCATGAAATTTTGATTCAGCAG
>NW_008669186.1:63793-70780 GCF_000695815.1 Acanthisitta chloris
TCCTTACCTAGATGGAGGCTAAAACCAGTAAAAAGCTCACTTCCACAGCCCTTTTTTCAGCATATAGTTATTACGTATATTTTGTATATATATTATTACATACATTCCGTATAGAGTTTAATATAACTATATACAGAAACAACTTTCTTATTCAGTTGGTTATGTTGGCAAAGATATGAAGCCTGAGGAGACAAAGCACTTCATTTTGCTAAATCTGCCACGTTCATGCCTGCTTATTTTATTGACAGCCCACCGTGCCAGAGAAGGGAAATGATCAAGTGGGTTAAGAGACGTGACATTAGATTTATTGTGTGTTAGTGGTTTACATCATGTTTAAATAATATCGTAGGACATGCTCGTCTGTGACCAGGCACTCAATGAATTTGTGCAGGAGGTAACAAAAGTTAAAAACAGCCCTGTAGAAGAACAGCACATCGAGCATATTCATTATTATAAATCAAATTAAGGCATTTTTATGAGACATATTGCATGTAATGAAAAGAAAAAAATGCAGCCATTTCACTGAATAAGAATATTGTGCTCTTTGCTCGTGAACAGAAAACTAAATTGGACTAGACATAATCACTAGAGTGCTGTTCAGGAAGGCACTGAAATGGGATAGGGTCACCATATGACTGATCTCAGTGGATTTAATGGATGTGAGGTATTTTTGAAAAGGTACCATGTACTTGGGAGTCTAGTGTTGGCCTTATGTGTTTGAAGAATGCTGACCAAACTCATATATTAAAGGGCAAGGAGCTGCTTGAAAAATGGGTTGTAAAAACATACATCTTTGAAAGATTTTTGCAAACTAATGGACTATCATTACGTTTTCAAAACAGATTTTAGCCTGGTGCATACTCTGCATTTTATTGTGCAAGAGTTCAAAGATAGTTGAAGTTAGAATCACCTCCCTTTTTTGTATGAGCTGCACAAGAAAGACATATTCACCCACCACATGATCCTGCTGACTCTATGGAGACTTATCAGAGGAAACATAAGATGTCTCGCATGTCCTCAATAAGTCACTGCCTCAGCAGAGTGGCTTTGGGTGTCTGCAGATTTGACCTAGTCCATCACAAACAGAAATTTTCGCCTGCTTACCTTTTGTTGGTCTCTGAATGTGTGTCTAAGCCAAAGAGCCATAGCATCATCTCAATACTGCATCTTGAAAAGCCTGAGATACCCAGTGATGTAGTTTGATATGGTGTATACAAACAAAAGCTACTCCATGTATAAGTCATGATGAGCCACTAGCAGATATGTTTGAGTGGTTTGAAGTATAAACAAGTCCCATTCCAACTCACCCTGAATAATGAGGATCTTTCTAGAAGGACTCGTAGAAGCTAGGAAGAGCTCTTAGCTAGGAGCTGTGTAGCACTAGATGGGAACAAACAATCTTAAGAATTAAGGCCAGCTGAAAATGGCCCAGCATTTATAAAAGGTGAGGAAGAAAATTACATAGCACTCCATTATTTATTCTAGAAATTGCCTTGGTGGCCAGTATTTTTTACAGTGATGTATTCAGTTGTTATATCTAAAACTGTATTTTTAGATAACTAATACACCTCACAAATAGGAATTTTTGTGTGCCACACTTTGTCAGTCTAGCTAGTTAGAATTAATTTAGTTTAAACATTACTGCAGGCAGCACGTAGGCTGAGGCCAATGTTATATACTCATAATTCAAAGTTTTAACATGTCTGGACACACTGCTTTCAGCAAGAAGGTGACAGCAGTTTGATGTTGACTCTGTGAAGAGCAGTAACAGTTGAGGTGTTCCACAGGACAGACAGCAAAGGTCTCTCAATAGAATAGCAGAAATTGAGCTTTTCATTACTACGTGCTGTTTTCAGTACAGCAGATGGAAAACTGGAACTGAGCAGTTCTAAGGGAGAACTGTTTTTCAGGAAAAACCTGCCTCAAGACATGTGCCTTCTGCACTTTCCCTCCTTACACTGTTTTCCTTCTGCACTTTGAATCACTTTCACAGTTTCCCTTTGCAAATCTACCTTGATGCACAATTTTCTCCCTGACTCTGAAGACAAAGTCAAGTCAATGAGGGCATATGTGCTAGTGTGCAAAGGGAGGAAATGATTCTCCACTGGGCTTTTCCCTTGGTGCTGTGGCAGAAGGGTGGTGATGTGACCTGACTTGAGTAGGCATCAGGCTGCAATCTCTTTTGCTTCTCCAGTTCTGGAGTGCCTGTCATCCTGTATGTCATCCTGCCTGACTTTGTACTGATGGCTGCCAAAATGCTCATTCTGTGCGTGCAGTTGCTCAACATTTTTTGTAATAATCAGGAGTGTGCAGGTCTCCTCCCTTGGCTAGAAACACCAAACATCAGTGATGCCTCACAAGCTGGACGTGGAGTTCCAGGGAGCTGGAATGGATTCCATGGGCAGGGTATGGACCCAGTGGTATTTCTGAGGCACAAGAGCCCAATGCATGCTGAAACAAACAAATGAATGTTAAAAGTTAGATTCACCAGGCCTATAGAGAATTATTCCATACTCAGAAGGTACCTACAAACTTTGTTAAGCATGTAGCCCACAAACTCTCCATGGGCTGTAAAGAAGATCAGCACAGAATGTTTACTGCAGCTCTCATAAGAGTCCTTAGGGAGATGAGTATTCAAGAGGAGTTTGTAAAGGTATAGCATGTTGTTCATGTCCATGCTGGAACGGAGCAAGCCAGTGGAGACCTTTCCTCTGGGCCCTAAAAAATGCTATGTGCAAAAGGTTAGGAGTTGCAGCACATGGGCAGTCTCCTTCCCGTCACTCCTCCAAAGTCAGCCACACCACAGCAAAACGGCAGCTTGCCAGTAAATTCTGACTCCACCCTCCTTAGCACAAGTACCTACAAGCGCCTTCCCTCACCATATCTGCTGTCTCACCACATTCTAGTCCTAAGGACCAAGCACAGATCCCCAGCCACAACCTTTCTAATTACTACATCTGTTCCTCTTCTGATGCTGAATTGTCCCTAAGCTCTAACATTGCTCACTGTCCCATATCTAATCAATCCTACCTAAATTCTCCATGCTAACCAAAGCTAAGTGTCTCCTGAAAAATCTCATACTTTCTCTTGCTGAACTCTGCTCATGGTGATACTAAGTCAAGGGCTAAGAGTCAGTCATGTTTCACTGCTGAGTCAAACTGCTCAGATCAGCTAATTTTATCCTATAGTCAAATATAAATTATGAGGACGTGATGCTGATTTGGGAAAGACAATGCCTTTGGAGTAGACACAATGTCAGGGATGTGTATGGGCAAAAGGAGCACACTGGAGAGACCTCTACATGCTTAGCTGTCCTCACCCAGAGGGTGTAAACACCAATGAGTATCTGAGAGGGAGAGGCAATCACTGGCAGATAAATAGCCTTAAAACAGTTTTCAGTGCTGAAGTTAGAGTAAGTGAATGGTAATGCCTAATCTTTGACCATCCATGATATTGCATATGTATAACATGACAAATATATGTTTCTTATGAAAATGAAATACAATTCAAGCTTCAGCTTAAACCATATTTCAAAATGACCTGGTTTTATAGTTTTTAAGCTTTGGTTGTGTAAAACATTTGGCACCATCAAGTGGTAAAACAGTGGACTGCTCATTCATAGCAGCCTCAGTAATAAAAAAGGGAGCAATGATGTAGTTCTGTAGAAGGGATACTAAAGAAATCTTTGAATACATTTTACCAAGGTTATTTGAAAATGTTTCTGAGGTTTCCTCAGGATAAGTACTGGATTTAAATGTGGGGGGGTTTTCCTGACAAATCTAACTTGCATCAATCATTGTTTTAGCTTGAATACATCACAATAATCAGTGTTAGCATTTCTCAGTCTAAAGTAGTGAAGTTAAGACTATTTACAGGTGATCAACATGGAAATAATGTTTGTTTTAGGATAAAAGCTGGTATGGGTTTTCTGTTATTCTTCTAGGTGATGTCTTAAAATATTAGTTCTATAAAATGGGAGCAGAACTACCAACCTGCATTGTTCAAGGCTTGCTTAACTTCTTCTTGCTGGCCATTGAATGGCCTTGACTGGGGCAAACCACTGGTGAAGGCAGTATGCAAAAGAGACAGCTGTAGGCAGCTAAAATGAGTAAAACTTAAATACAGAATTTAAAACAGCACAATTAATTTGGTTCTAAAATAATAACAACAACAAAGTCCTTTGCTAAGCCAAACCCAATTCTGCAATCTGAAGAGATTTTAAATTATGTAGTAATCATGCATCATTTCAATTAGTATCAGCCTTGGTACAGATAACACTTAATATATGCATAACTTGATTAAAGAAATAATAGACCTACCTGTGGGGTAAAGTGATGTATAATTACCCTGGTTGATTGTTAGATAAATGTTTGTAAGTTTGTCAGTGTGTGCTTATCAAATAAGGATGAAAAAAATGCCTTTTTCTTCAAAAAAAGAACCCAAACCAAAACCCCCTGTTCCTGTTAAAATAACCTTTTCTGTTGCTTAAAAATTCATTTTAATGAGAAGCAAAATCTAGTGGATGAGATCACACAACTGAAGAAAAAGAAGAAACAGACAGGTGAGCTGATCTCTGAGAAGGGAATGCTGATAATGTGTGCCAGGCAGGAATTACAAGGACAGCAAACCAATCTGAATAACAGTGAAAAGAAAATCCTTATGTTACAGTCAAAGGTATTTTTCCTGATATCACTGAATAACACAAAGCATTTATTTGTATTGACTCCTCATGTTCATCTGAGGAGAAATATCTGATGCAGTAAATATTTCTCCATTTTGCTATGGATACAGAAGATGGAATTCAGCTTATCAGAACAGGAAGTTATTAATGTTACAGTTTAAATTCTTTTCTTTTAATCTACTTTTCAGTCACATAAGCACAACATTTTAGTAACAGATGAAGACTTCATTCTCTGCTCTTTGTTTGAAATCAGTGTTAACTGAGCCTAGGATTCTGACAATGAGAAGTGGAGAGACTTTGCAGACTGTAGAACGCTCCTTGAAAGTCAGGATGTTCAGCATCTTCCTGCATCCATAGCTTGTAACATTCTGCTTTTCAGATATGTCTGAGACTTCCAAAAGTGGGTAGGGAAATTTGAAGAGCCTTTTGTGAGATCTTGACCAAATTTTAGGAAGTTATATGCAGGGAAAAATCCCCCAAACTGTGTTTTCTTAAAGTACTGAATGCACTTGATTGCAGTAGCTTGTCCAGTTTCAGGAAAGAACACGCACAAAGAGAAATGGATCAGTGATTTCAGCAGTAGGCAGAAGTGCACAAAATCCCTCTCTCAGTTTGTCCCAGTGTTAGAAGCTAGAATTCAGAGTATAAATGCAGAGAAATATCTGATGCTTAATAAAAAGCCACTCCTTAATGATTAATCAAGGCTAAAATACATAATGGTGCCTGTGTTAAAGTATCATAGAAGAAAGAAAAACATCTCTTTCAGGGAACACTGGGGAGAGAGACAAGGGAGATGCAGAGAGGTTTATGAAGCCTATAACAATTCTTTTGTGCAATTCCCTTGTATAGGCCTCAGCCACTCATCATAAGAGACTGATTAATAGCAGCAGTCTGCTGTCATCCTCCAAAACCCAGCACTTAGTGGGGAGGAGGAGGAGTTGCTGCAGGCTTTGTTGTCAGCAGGGAGGATGATCTGGGGAATGGCAGCACAGTGCTTTGCCGGCAGTGGTGTCTCAGCTCCACCCCAACACCAGCCAGCTCAGAAACAGGAGCCATGCATCCCCACACTGACACAGCACTGAATCCGAGCTGATGTACTTTGCCTCTAGCTCAGCTTTTTGGCTGGGGCTCAGTGCAGAGCTGGCTCGTGTCCCTCTGAGCTGGAGCACAGACAGGCTGCATTGAAAACTGCTTTTCATGTAAGCCCCGGAAAGCTTTTGTAGGCATACTCTGAGTAACAGAGTGTTTCATTTCACACCTTTGAGAGAAGTCTGCTCCGTAGATCACACATCCTTCAGCTTGATCCTCATGTCATCTCGACTGTCCCTGAATTTAGAATTTTCCACACCAAAAGAGCATTCAGGGATGTCACTTTATCACATGGATAAACCCATGGCTTAACAAGTGGAACTTGTTTTTAAAAAACCCTGAAAATGTACACAGGCATGTCAAAAAAGAATATGCAGTCTGTGATTTAATTGTATTTATAAATTAGGTAAAAAAATGAGGAACCACTAGATACTTGCTCTGTTTCCAACCACATTAAGCAAAAGATGAAACCAGAACATGAGGCAGATTTTCAATAAGCAAGCTAACTCTTCTCCCACAGTACTGGCACCCTAAATTAGTGGTATGGTTTACAGGTAAGCTGTCAGTTAATCAAAATTTGAATCTTCATGTTGATGTTGTTTTGCCTCCTCGTATGTGTGACATTGCCAAGCTAAAACAATGTGCAGTTCAACAAACAGCCTTAGAGCAGCCACTTTCTAAAGGGAGGAGAGAGGTTATGAAATTGCAAATGGGTGTGCCTGGCATGGAAGAGGAAATACTTTTTTAAATAGTGATGGCACAAGAGTAGATAACATGTGATATCAAGTGGTTCAGCTTATGGTAGCTGGGATTTTGAAGGCATGGTACTCAATTCTAGATGCATTCTATTTTCAGGCATCAGCTGTGTTCCTAGGGAGACTGAAGGGAGACTGGGCACTCAGTTCTCTGAAAATCATGATCGATTGCTAACAGTGCCTTCCTTACCTTTTTCCAAGAGAAAAAATAATGAAACTTTATTCTGATGTTTGCTGATTCTATGATTGATTATGCAGAGGCATCCTTTCTACTGTAAACCCCTTTTAAAGAAATCTTAGGGAGTTTTTTTCCATCTTTTTAGAAGAATCGTTCTCAAGTGTTTTGCATGAATTGGAAAAGTTTCAAAAAATCTAATCTTTCAGTGAAGCATGATTCGTATCTTTGCATCATGATGCTGAATGAGTACCTATGTAAGGACATAAAATAGAGTATGTAATCTG
>NW_008669186.1:70804-75792 GCF_000695815.1 Acanthisitta chloris
GGGTTACATTTTTCTTTTGGTGATAAAGATAATAAATAGGCAGGAATGTTGTCAGGTTGGTTCAGTCACTCCGGGTCACGTGGCAGGATGCACTTCCACTTCAGTATGGAGATGTTGGATTTAAGCCCCAGAAATGGGCATTACATCCAGCAATGCAGCAATAATTGCATGTGCTAGACCTTCCATCAGTATCAAGAGCACTGCAAAGAAGGAACTACTTTTAGAGGTTGAATTAAATGCTTCTCAGCAATAACTTGTGTACCAGCTTCCCAGTGCACAAATATATAGATGAATACTTTCTAAACCAATGAAGAAATCCACTTCTGAGCTACATGTGAAAGATAAATTCTATTCTTGCTTTTGGAATGGCTTCTTACCTTTTGGATACAAAGAAAACATTCTAAGAAGACAAAAGAAACTGCATCAGTTCTGCTGAGTTAAAACTAAATTGCATGGGATCTATCATGATTATTTTACCTGCATCAGAGATTGATTTTGACCCATTAAAAATTTAGTTGTCATAATAGAGATTTACAGAGTTAACTTTCTTAGTATAGCATAGCATTGCAGTATTTGCCAAAACTGAAAGTTTATTGTACAGCAGGATTGACACATAGCTAGATAAATGGACAGAGAGGTGGATTGAAAATATACTGGGCTCAGAGAGCCATGATCAACAGCACAAAGCCCACCTGGAGGCAAGTTACTAGGGGTGCACTGGGCTGCATGATGCAGTGGCACCAGCAGGTCAAGAGGGGATGATCATTCCCTCTGCTCAGCACTGGTGAGGCCATGCTAGGAGTGCTGGGTACAGTTCTGGGCAAACATGGACATACTGAAGCAGGTCCAGCAAATGACCATGAAGATGCTTCTCAGCCATGAGGCTGAGGAGGCTGGGACTGTTCAGCCAGGAGACTCAGGCGGGATCTTATCACTCGGTATAAACCCCTGATGTGAGCAGTATCACTGGGGCAGCCCCTGGGCTTTGCAAGATGCTGTGGGACACAGGCAACTGCTATCTGCAAAAATGGAAAACCTGGAGAAAATGTCACCAGGGGACATGTGCATGGGGAAAACACAGTGGAGCTCCAAAACCAGACCACATGAACCAGAAGAACCAACCGATGGGCCTCTGAATCAGAAATTAGACTTAAGTTTCACAGAGGGTGGCTGGAGGAGAGATCCCCTCTGGGGGTATAAAACCACTTTTTAAAGCTGCTAAAAAGTTAATTGCTGATCTGAACAAGTCTAGTGGCAACCTGACTTACAAACTAAGATACTTACAGCTTGCATAAGGCAACAAAAATGTTCTTTAAAAGAAAGGAGATGGGGTGGATGCACAATGTCAGGCAGACTTGGTGAACATGCAACAGTTCTACAAAACACAACATGGCATTAAGTACATCTTAACAGGGACTCAATCTACAGACAGCCCACACCTAGCTGCACAAAGCAGTGTTCACTTTTCTGAAAAATAAAGGCTACCTTGTCACTTCACATATCACAAGGAGTCTCACCTGGTCTGGAGCAGCTGCTTCAGAGCAGTGCAGGCTTGACATCGAGACTGTGCTGCACCTCTGTGGCTGTTGAGGCATCTCACACTCCCCAGGAACTCCCAAGTGACACTGGATGTTTGTAGGTAACTGAGTGCTTTCTGTATTGAATAATTCAAGTGGTTAAAGTTAAATGTCTAGTAGTATTTTTGAGGTCCTAGGGTATCCTGCCTGTCCCACTATCACACTTCACAGGTCTCCCACAGATCTTGTGTGATACTTGCCAGCTCATGTGGGTATCTCAGGCCTTTTGGAACACCTAAAATAGTTCTGTGTATGTATGTTTAGACATTCATTGCCTTCCTACATTTAGACAGCTAAGTTTAGTCGTATGCCATCTGGTGTTGAAAGATTCCATGAGGGAATCAACTCTGAGCTCTCACAGTTGCAGTTCACCTGAATCAGTTCTGTGTCAAGATGGCATGAACCCAAGCCTAGAAATGCAGGGTGTTTTTTGTATTTTAACATGAGAGATGAGCCTTTATTTTGACAAATAGAATATTTCATCTCACAAGTTATATGCATGAATGTTGAATTGCTTATTATGTATCTTTTAGAAAGTCCTAAGAGCATAATGATACACTCTCAGTGTGATAGCCACAAACCCCAGAATGTGTGTAAGCAGTTTGCCAAACATACAGGCACTAAGTCACCATGTTTGGGCATCTCTTGCAATGACATAGGGCACAAGGAGCACCAGGTTTGGAGGAGACCCTCCCCACACTTCCTGCATTCTTCTTAGGAGCATGCTGATTTGGGCTGTGCCTTATCACACCCATCAGGAAATGACTGTGATTTTTCTCTCTATCCTGTCCAACCTCTGTGAATCCCCAGCATTTAGTCCTGCCTCCATTTCAGATCTGACACCTATAGGCACCAGCAACACATGCCATTTTAATAGCCCTTCTCCTGCTGGTATTTTGCTCTCATGCATTCACATTCACTCTCCAGTTCAAAAATCAGAACCCGCAATATGCTGAGAATTGAACATTTAGCACAGAGCATTTAGTAAAGAACTCGATGACATCAAAATGGAAGGAGATAAATTGTAATGTCAGGTCTGAACACTTGACAGTGTGTTTTTCCAGCCTTGTAATGACACAGAAGTTTCAAGGCACATCCTTGGCCTTTCCATCCATGATGCATTGCTAGAAAGTTTTAAGGTGCCCATTGCTGGGGATTTAACTTTGTAGCACAACTAGAATGCTGTGCTCACTGCAGCCTGCCACTTTCTTACAAAGTACATGTTTGTGTCTGCTGCACTTTGTCCTGCTAAACAATCAGTCAGCCTGAAGGACCGACAACTTCCACTGGTATTCCACAGTTCTTAGGCTCTTTATACTTATGTGAATCATTCAGCCCAGTTTTTCCATGGAAATTTAGTAATATTTTAGGATACTCAGTATCACACAGAATCCTGCCTTAATCTCTGGATGCAAAATGCACATAGTGACTCCCTACAAGCAGAGAGACATCCACTGAAGTCTAACACGAGATTGAATGTTGTTGCTTCTGTGCTGGAGGACAAAAACCAGTCAGTGCAATGACATAAACATAAAACATTTATTTGATGCCTTTTACTGTTGTTTCATGAAAGTGCTGTAATCTGAAGTGTGCAGTAACACATAAGGTTTTTAAAAATGAAATAATTTGGCTTTTGGTTTTTTCTGTCTGACCTCTTAAAAACCAAACAAAACCCAACTGTTTGTAATTTCAGCATGGGACAGACAACGACCTTTCTCAGGCAACAACTAAGCTCTTACAACTTGATTGAGCCCTTCCAAAACAGAAAACAAAGTCTGAATTATGTCTCTCCAGACAAAAAAGTGAAACAAAAATCTCTTACAAGGCAAATTCGATGAGGAATCTCACCAAATCAGTGATATATGTGGAACAATAGGAAAAACCATTCTGCTCTGCTGTAGGTAGAAAATTAATCAGCTATTTTACAATTAAATGGCATAGTTTCACTGGGATAATAATTTTCTAATCAGATTCACCTTTAAAATGTTGATTTTAAACTAGGAGAATGTTACAGGAGAATATTGTAAATGATTGGTTTCGTTTCCTTTCTAACATGCCATGAGATGGACACATTAGTGTAGAACTCATAGAGCTCACAGGTTTGTTTCCCTGAAGATATTCATGGATCTCTTAAAGGTAGAACTAGTTTTGTTGTTTGCCTGTACTTGTTAGGTAAAACACTGCTTGGATTTTCTTTACAGTAGAGTGCATTTCTGCTGTGGAAAAAGAAGTATTGTACCTGAATGTAAAGAACAAATCAAATTCGGCATCTAGACATCTGGTAACATGTTCTATTGTTCAGTAATTTGAACAGCATATGCTGCTGTTGTAATTATGCTTCGACATAAACAGTGTTGTTAATATTGTTATAGCCCTGTAAGTAAATTGGGTGCTCAGTTTTCATCATGCTTCATAGGAACTGTTTAGACTGCTTTAAAAAGCCCTGCCTATGTGTGCAGAAAAGTAAGTGTTCTAATTATACTGATAGTTTCACATGCTGAAAGAAATTTCTCAGCTATTTCACACATTTATAGCTGGACTTGGGTTTGGGTTTTTTCATGTAGAAGCTGATAGCATTTCTGAGCTCAAGTCTTGTCACGGTAGGATGTCTCTGTATTTGAAATGACATGAGTACAGGAATTCGTTCTCCTGACAGACTCTGTTCTGCTTTTGTAAGTGGTAAATTCCAGCTCAAGGAGATGTCAAATCACAATGATGAGAGGAAAAAAATAATGATAATTCATGCCTTACAGTAATTCAAATTCAAAGCCAGCAGTGTGTGTGTATTAAAGCTCAACCTCATTAGATGTATAGCTGCCTTGGCCTTAATTTTCAAATTTTTTATTAAAGCAAAGTTGAGAAATAAGTAAATTTGATGCCTTGCTACGTTCTACAATATTTTAAAGAAAAAAAGCCCTTATTTTCTAGCTATAAATGTTCTTTTTGCTTTAACCAAACTGCATAATCATTTTCTTTTGCATTTGTTTTTCTCCAACTAAAGTATTATCCATTTGCATCATTTCACAAACAAATGTCCAATACTCCCTTCATCTGCCCTTACTCTCTTGCTTTGTTATTTTTAGTATTACAGGCCTTGAGTTGTTACATGTCCCCAGTGTGTCCCGGAGGCATTCAGTTGTATATACACTCAAATTAGATACGGTGTCTGACAGATAAATACATGGATAATCAGCCATGGTGCATGCAGCATTGCTGAAACAAGTAATCTGAACCCTTCCACAAGTGAAGTTAACATGAACTGGTAACAAAGCGTGGAAGTCATGTTGGCATGAGCAAAACCTAGAGTAAATCTGCTGTGCAGTGTGAACTATATACTGTTGCTCCAGCTTCCAGTGAATAGTAGGATACAGTCTTATGTACTGGGGGGTGTTGTGGTTTAACCCCAGCAGC
>NW_008669187.1:0-362 GCF_000695815.1 Acanthisitta chloris
AAAAATCACATTTAATGGGGGGGAATTCACCTCAGGGCAATTCCAAACCCAAAAAAACCCCCTAAATATTCCAAAAAAAACCAAAATATGCCAAAATACCCAAAAAATGCCCCAAAATAACACCCCAAGAATGGGAAAAATACCCCAAAGAGGGAAAGAAAATCCTGAGTTAGCTCAAAAATGGGTTAAAAATGCCCAAAACTGGGTGAAAAAGCCCCAAAAATCACATTTAATGGGGGGGAATTTACCTCAAGGTAATTCCAAACCCAAAAAAACCCCAAAATATTCCAAAAAAACCCAAAATATCCCAAAATGCCCCAAAATATCAAAAAATGCCCCAAAAATAACACCCCAAGAATGGG
>NW_008669188.1:0-634 GCF_000695815.1 Acanthisitta chloris
TCCCTCTGTCTGTCTGTCCATCCCTCTATCTGTCCATCCCTCTGTCTGCCCATCCCTCTGTCCCCACAACTTGTCCTCATCCTCCTCCATCCACAGGAGGAAGAGGATGGATTTGAGCCCTGAAGGGTCCACTCCTCATCCCACTTTGCTGTCCCTTAGGTCTGGAGATTCCAAGCACGGATCCAAGCACGGAAAGGGGCTCAGCAGCTCCGAGGGTTGAATCCTGCTGCTCGGGGTGTGGAGCAGGATGAGGCCGTGACTCAGCCCCTCTCCCCCTCCTCCTCCAGCAGAGCACCTGGGCAGCCTGGGCTGCAGCCGGGCTGGGTGTTTGTGGCCGAGCTCGGGGCCAGTGGCTGATGTAAACAGCTCCAGCTCTGGATAAACAACCAGTCCCGGTGGGAACACAAACGGCTCCTCTGTTCCAGCTCCGCATCCTCCCCGAGACTCAGCACCCTCCCGGAGACTCAGCACCCTCCCGGAGACTCAGCATCCTTCCTGAAACTCCACACCCTCCCCGAGACTCTGCATCAGTCCCCGAGACTGATCCATCCCCATAGCTCTGCATCCATCCCCACAGCTCTGTATCCATCCCCGTGGTTCCTTACCCATCCCCACAGCTCCAACTCCATCCCCA
>NW_008669188.1:1009-1873 GCF_000695815.1 Acanthisitta chloris
CTCCTTATCCATCCCCATAGCTCTGTATCCATCCCCTCAGTGCCACATTCATCCCCACACTTCACACCCTCCCAGCAGCACCACATCCTCCCCGACAGCATTCCCACCCCCTGCACTCGGTGCTTCCAAACACCCTCTCCAGTCCCACGTTTGTGGGGGGCACAGGAGTGTCACTTCCTCAGCTTCGGCTTGGACCTGTGGGGGTGCAGATGCCAAATTTTTTCCCCTGCTGGAGAAGGCTGTGGAGATGATATGGGAGCAGCTCCATGAGGCAGGAACAGTCTGTTTCCACATCCTGCTGACTCCAGTGCACAGAGCCCACAAAGGGGAATAGATGCTCCCCAAAACACCCCAAGGGGCAGCTCTGATGCTGAACCATCAACCAGGATGCCCCAGAGATCCCATTCCTGAGGGTTGACCATGCCAGGGAAGGCTGTGGAGATGATGTGGGAGCAGCTCCAAGAGGCAGGAACAGCCTCAGTTTCCACATCCTGCTGTCTCCAGGGCACAGAGCCCACAGAGGGAGAATAAATGCCCCAAAAGCACCCTCAAGGATAGCTCTGTCTCTGAACCATCAACCAGGATGCCCCAGAGATCTCATTCCTGAGGGTTAATCATGCTGGAAGAGCCTGTGGAGATGGTGGGCAGAGGGTGCAGAGCAGCTGAGATGCTGCTGAGGGTGACCAAGTCCCCAGAGTTACCCAATCACTCCCAGTCCCAAAAGCCAAATGAATCCTCGGCTGCATCCATGGAGTGTGGCAGCAGGTGAGGGACCAGGGACCTGGACAGGCTGGAGAGTCTGTGCCAACCTCATGGAGCTCAGCAAAGCAAGGTCACACCTGGGTCAGGGCAATCCCACACACC
>NW_008669189.1:0-9133 GCF_000695815.1 Acanthisitta chloris
TTGGTTGTGTCGCGGTGAAATTTGGGTTTTGGGGTTTTTTTTTTGCCAGAGCGAGGGGTCCGCGTGGGGAGGAGGAGCGCGGGGAGGGAATGGAGTGAAATGGCGTGATAGCGTGAAATTGGAAATAATAAATAAAAGGATAAAGTGGAAAAATAGAAGAAAGTAAGAAGGAGGGGAGGGGAGGGAAGGGAAGGGAAGGGAAAAGGGAAAGGAAAGGGAAGGGAGACGGGAAAGGAAAGGAAAGGAAAGGAAAGGAAAGGAAAGGAAAGGAAAGGAAAGGAAAGGAAAGGGGAAGGGGGAAAGGAAAGGAAAGGAAAGGAGAAAAGAGAACGAGATACGAAGCAAAAGCAAAACTGAAATACGAATAAAACAATGAAATATAAAACAAGATACAGAAAAGTAAAACCTATTACACTAAACATCGACTGAAATACAAAGAAATAAAAAGAAATGAAATCGATGAAAAATAATGATTCAAAAGCAATTTTGAAATGAAATGAAGTATAATTGTATTCCTTAACAATTTTCAGGAAGGAGAAAAAAAAGCGGAGCCCTTATGCCGTGGTACCGCTGGGCGATGCCGTGACTCGGATTCGAACCGAGGTTGCTGCGGCCACAACGCAGAGTACTAACCACTATACGATCACGGCGAGCTACCAGGGCTCTGTGCGCGCAGGCGGCGCCGCAGCCCTTATAGGGCGCTCGGAGTCTCGCCCCGTGTCATAGAATCATAGAATCACAGAATCAACCGGCTTGGAAAACACCTCCAAGATCATCGAGTCCAATCTTACCGTCGTTACTAGACCATGGCACTAAGTGTCACATCCAGTCTCAGCTTGAAAACCTCCAGGGATGGGGAATCCACCACCTCCCTGGGTAGCACATTCCAATGTCTGAGCACTCTCTCCATAAAAAATCTCTTCCTAATATCCAACCTAACTCTCCCCTGGCAGAGCTTGAGTCTGTGCCCTCTTGTCCTGCTGCTGGTTGCCTGGGAGAAGAGACCAAATCCCACCTGACTCCAACCTCCTGTCAGGGAGTTGCAGAGGGTGAGAAGGTCTCCCCTGAACCTCCTCTTCTTGGTCTTTTTCTCCCTCTCTGCACTTGGTGCTCCTCTTGGCTGTGACCCTGAACCTGTCTGTGTTCCCAGTCCTCACCCTGACCCCCCAGCTCTTACCTGAACCTTCCCCTCATCCCATCCCTTGTCCCATCCCTCATCCCATCCCTGTAACCACATCTCCCACTCCACTGGGTGTTTCTCAGGGAATAAAGTTTATCCCAAGCACAGCATCAACAAAGAAGTGGGCACACAGGGACGGGAGAGGAAGATGAGGGACTAAGGATGCTCCTTGTGCCTCAAAACAGTGGCAGAGCTCAGTCTGTGCCACAGCTCCTCGTTCCTCCTGCTCTGACACACATCAGTAGTTAATGACTGTGCCCTTACTGCTGCTGCTGCTTTCTGCACTGCTCACATTAAAGGCTCTTTTATTTTCACAGATATGCGAAGAATTCTGAACACCTGGGATCAAAAGGATTTACTGATGTAAAATCATGGCACTTCAAGGCACTGGGGCAGCCTGAGTGACTCATTCCCTGGCAAAGGCTGGTCACAGAAGCCTCACTTGGCTCCTGTGTGCAATGAGCTCA
Organism: Acanthisitta chloris; assembly: GCF_000695815.1. Lineage (NCBI taxonomy): Eukaryota > Metazoa > Chordata > Aves > Passeriformes > Acanthisittidae > Acanthisitta > Acanthisitta chloris. The sequence continues at coordinate 1,648 of NW_008669189.1, forward strand.
TCCCTTGTCATACCCACACACCTCGTGTGGGAGAGAGTGTGGGGACAGGCAGGGTCTTCTACAGCCATGCTGGGCAGAGGGATGTCCCTGCACCACATCCCTCCTCGTGCATCTGCCACAACTCCCACATCATAAATCTTTGAGTCTTCCTGAAGCCTAGGGCAAACCAGAGGAAGGCCCTGTGCACCTTAATTGCTTTGTGAAGTAATTGCTCCTGCCACCCTGAGCTCATCTTGTTTGTTATCTAGCCCAAAAAAGCTCAGAGCAGTGGAGGAATTCAGAATGGTTTTTCATGTCCTCCCTTTATCTATGTCTACCTCGTCCTGCCCTCGGCAGTTTGCTGGTGCAGACTGGTGAGCTCTGGTGTGCAGGCTGGTCCCTCAGCAACGGTGGGAACCTTTGCAGTGGGAGATGCTATCCATAACATTAAACCTGGTTGACCAGGATGATGGTGCACGAAGGGTTCTTTGGTGGTACCTCTGAACGACATGAGTACCCACATGGGTTTTGGCACTTCCCTCCTGCTCCAGTGCCACCCTTCTACCTCCCTTGTCTGGCCCACAAGATCCCAGTCTGTGCCTCCCTTGAGGCTGCAGGGACACTGCTGTTGCTCCTCTGTGGCCAACTCTGTCACCATCTGTGTCCCCATGCTGGACCTGGTGTGAGTGTAATGACACTGATAAGAGACATGTGTCTCCTCCCATATCCAGGGAGTTTGACACCATCATTATCCCTTTGGCTGCACTGTGGGGAGAGACCTGAGCACCAGACACCTGCAGGACAGGGGCAGCTGAGCCATCAAGGTGAGGTTGTGTTCAGTGGGATTTTAAAGGTGCCTGCAATGCCACAATGCTGGTACAGTCAGGCAGAGAGTGCTGCTAGGCCCAGACATTGCCACTCCGTGGCACAAATAAATCTTGTGGCTGGCACAGGGACAAGAGTAATTCATCATGGAACAGCTGTCTCAGCTGCTTTGACCCTTGAGCAGCTTCTCCAGCTGTTCCCATGTGGGGCAGCCCCTGCCCTCCTTTCCTGGTCTCACGAAGGTGGTTGGGAGGCAGAGGGATCCCTACTGCCTCCTCTTTTTGTCCCAGATTCCTAAAGCAGCCCCTAGAGCAGCATTGGTGCTGGGGAAGCAGGACAGATGCCAGTGCTGTCAGGAGGTGCTCTGTGTTTTCCTGGTGGTGGAGAACCCTAGTGCAGGCCAGCACTGTCCTCTCTGGCTATTCAGAGGCCATAAGCACAGCTTGGGAACTGCTCTGCTGCCAAAATCCCACCTTCCTTCCTGATGAAATCAGAACAACTCTGCTATCTAGCCCAGCACCCCATATTCCCATCCCCATAGCAAACAGGCAAACAGGCTATAACTAAGATATTTTTCTGCTTGGTGATATTTTGTGATCCGCTTGCCTGACTCCAATGCTCAGAGATCAAGGGAACTGGCCCCCAAAATGTGTGGAGCAGGGATTCACCAAAGCTGTCCTGTCCTGTCCAGCCCCCAGGGAGCACAGAGCCTGGAGCAGCCTCTTGAGCCCTTTCCTTGTGTGTCCAGCATCCAGCTGAAGATGGGATGTGACAGAAGTGTCCCAGGGCAGAACCAGCCACCCTGCAGCCCTAGATAAACGCTGCCACATGTCTGTGTGTGCTCTGCCTGGTTCCAGCTGCCAGCCCAAGCTCTCACTCTGCCTTTGTCTGTGCACAGTGGGAACCTCATCCTGCCACAGGGATTTATGGCCTGCACACAGCCACCTCTTAACCCTGCTTTGTGCTGCTGAGTGGGCAGAAAACAGGCAGCCACGTGCTGCCAGGCAGCCTGCCAGCCCTCACCTCTCCACCTCTCACACTCCTATCTGAATTTACTTTCATTTTCTTCCTCTCAGCCCTTCTGGAGACACTGGGCTGGGGCCAAAAGCAATTGATCCCCTCTCCATGGGAGCAAAGGCTGCTGTTTTGCTCTCGTCCACTGAGCCCATCTTCCTGATGGCTGATGACAGCCCTATTAAGAGATATAAGGGGATGCCAAGGGTGTTTCACACCCCACAGGCAATGCAAAGCCAGTGAGAGTCTGTCTGGAGAAGACCCCAGCTGTGTGAGCACTGCGTTGCAGCTGGATTAATCAAACTCACCATTAACGCTTTCCCGGGGCACTCAGGTCCCCTGCCAGCCCCAGAGCACAGGCCCCCACCGGCATTTGTTGCTCTGATTGAGCTGCAAATGCTCCAGCTCCTTAGTTTGCTCAGCCTCAGATCGATGAGTGCAGGCGGCTCCAATCAATTCCACTTTACCACTTGCTATCAGGTTCAGATCCACACTCTCCCAGCTGGTCCAGCTTCCTTTGTTCATTCAGAGAAGGATTTCAGGCATTTTATCCTCACTTGGACACTGCTGTGTCCTTGCAGGGTGAAGCCCCTTGGTCGTGGCAAATAAAACCCCAGAGAGGATCAGCAATGAAGGGGCTGGATTTGCTCTACCAAGCCCCTTGGTCGTGGCAAATAAACCCCAGAGAGGATGAGCAATGAAGGGGCTGGATTTGCTCTACCGTCGGAGCCCCGAGGATATCAGCCTCTCTAGGCAGAGCGTGGAAGTGGGTAGCTGGATGAGGCCATGCAATTTGCATGAGATAATAAAGCTGTTGCCACCAAGGCAGCATCTGTCATGAGGTTTTGCTGCCATGATCCTGGTTTTCCTGGGGAAATTCTGAAGGCAGCTCCTGTGGCTTGGCTCCCCCGCCCCATGGGCACCGAACAGGGACAGTTCAGCTCTCCAAGGCTTGAGCCCACACAAAAGAGTTTTGCAGAAGAACATATATCATCAATGACTTTACACACAGTGGCTGTTTGGAAATTCGCCTCAAACCTGGCGTTTGTCAGTGGAAGAAGAGTTTCTCACCCTCTGGATGTCAGTCCTGATGTCATTTTTCTCCCGTCTCTGTCACCCAGCTCTCTTGCTGGCCTTGTCTCCGGGGTGCTGCGCCTGGGTTTGTGGAAATGAAGTTCCCCACAGCTCTCCACACCTCGTCAAAACGTTAATGAAATAATGGATAGCAGCAGAGAGCAGTTGTGACACTTGGGGTCGTGGATGTGCAGTGCTGTCAGCACCAGGAGCAGAGGCAGGACAGGGCTGGGCACACTGAAGTGATGCCCCATGGATCTGGCTCTGAGCTGGCAGATGTCTGTCAGCGAGTTGTCATCTCTTCTTTTGGTCCATTAGCATGGCCTCAAATATACTAGCAACTGCATAATGATCTTTTATTAACAGAAATGTTGGGGAAATGCAAAAAGTGTCTGCAGGAATTTGGTCCATGCTTTGGGTATGTCCTGCCCAGGCTTTCATGGACTGTTTAGCAACACTTCCCCTGGACATGATCCCTACCTCTAAATACTCCCAAGGCACCTTGTGTCAGTTTTGTATTTAGTATGTATTTGTAATTATGGATTTTTTTTCTGATTTTTTTTGTCTGGTCTTGTTCCCAAACCATGTAGCACCCACAGCAGCCTGTGGCAGGGAGAGCTGCTGTGTGTCTGTCTTATCCCTGGTGTTCATCTCTCCCCTCCACCACAGCCACACAGACCCCTGCTCTGTGATCCCAGCTGTCTCTTTTCCATCCCAAGGAGCCCTGGTCCTGCATGCACCCCCTGTGCAGAGACCTTGGATCCTTGGACCTTGTCACCCTTCTCTGCCCGTCTTCCGACCCCGCTGTGTCCTCGGGATGGGGGATCAGGATCACACACAGACTGGGACTCACCAGTGAATAGCAGCACCTCTGATGTCATCTCTTCTTTTCCCTGACCCTGTCAGCTTGATGGAGAGGTTTTGCAGTTTTGACCTCTGCTGAGTGCTGAGGGGACAGTTTCACAGACTGTCAGAGCTCTCGGGCTCAGAGCCCATCACTTCAGACATGAGCCTGGGCTTGGTTTCCCCGTGTGTGTCACATCCCTGACATGCTTTTGTCTTTTTTAATTGCCAAGGTGCTCAGCCTCTCAAAGTCCTCCTGCAAGTCTTAGCATTCATCTGCAGTACTCGGAATAATTCAGTATTACTGCAGATTTTGGCACTGACTTCATCTCATCAAAGGATCTGCAGGGACCTCTCTGCTGGATCACCCTCAGGGGCCTGTTGGCCTTTTCCAAGAAAGCCACTAGCTTTAGAAGAAAGAAATTCACTGCAAGAGAGCTGTGTCGACTCTTCCCCAATATGTTGCATTTATCCATCTGTCCCCTAGCGATGCCAGTTTCCTCCTCCGTATGCCAATTTTTGTTCATTTGCAGAGAACAGATGTGTCATTTATCAGTCTGGGACTCCCTGGCTGCCTCCCAGGAAGCATTTTTGGTGTCACAGTTGCCACCTTCCAGTCCTCATGTCCCCTGCTGTACCCAGACCTCAGGGGAGGTTGGGGTGTCACCCAGCAGATGGGACATCCTCCCGGTCCCTGCTGCGCTGCATAATGGGATGTACATGGGGTGCTCCTGGGGGCTGGAGTCACCACAGACATTTCAAAGCTCCAGAAGCACCTGGAGATTCAAGCAGTTACAGGCTTCCTTGCAAGCCAGGGGAGATGTTGGCACCAGGGCAAGCAGCTGACCCAGCACCTGACTCAAGTGACACGTTGGCAAGTGTCAGCCTCAGCCCCCACGGTACCTGGGGTGAGTCACCCGGGAGTGTGCAGAGCACAGACCTTCTCTGAGTCACCGGAAGCTGCAGCCTGGGGGACGCTGGGCTGTGTCCAAACCACCCAGGGTCAAACTGGGGGGAAGGTCTCTCGTTTCAGGAGTGATATTCCCAGATGTAGAGTTCCCACTGAAACCCTCCAGACCATGCACTGCTGGCTCAATCCCCACCCCATTCCCCATGCCCAGGATGGAGGGAATTGAGGGCACAAAAGGTAAAGATCACAGGTTGAGATAAGCACAATTTACTGAGAAGCGGCGACGAGGTAAGAAAATGAACAGTAACAACCATACTAATACCAGAGCGTCCAAGACAGGCGAATGATGCACACGTGATCTCCCACCACGTGGAGCTGGCACTGTCCCAGTGCACACCCTGTGCCCGAAGCTGTGCCAGAACAAAGGGTACCCCCTGCCCCCTCCATCCCCTCCACATGACGTGAGGCGGTATAGAATAACCCCAGGGTCCCAGTGTGCCTTCCTGGCTGCTCCAAAAGTTAACCCTGTTCCTGGCCAGAGCCAGGACAGAAGGTTTGACAGGACGATTTGGCATGAGCCCTCCAAAACCCAGGGAAGGTCCCGTGTCCTGTCCTTGGCCTGGCTGCCAAACAGAGCTCCTGTCCCCAGCTGCAGGTGAGCACCAGGAGCACTCAGGGGAGCTGAAGCAGCAAATCAGGCCCGGCAGGACGCAGAGGGCTGAGGACGCTCCCAGCTCTCTGCAGGGCTGGCACGAGCCCGGAAGATGTTGCCTGGCTTTTTCTTCCTGGTGCATGCTCCGACCTGCCTGGGTTTACCCAGGTGAGCAGCTACTGCAGCTTTGGTGAGAGGAAGGGCCACGTTGTGAGCACCAGCCTGGAGAGCTCAGCAAAGAGCTCCGGAGCTGGAGAAGAGGGTGGGAGCAGAGCTCCCAGTGTGGAGGGCAAGCCCCGTGTCCTTGTAGGCCAGTGCAGAAGTCCTTCCATCTCTCCTACTCCCATGGTCTGCCAGGGTGAGCCACAAATCACTTCTCTGCAACTAGGGCTTGTTCTCTTCCCACCTGAGGACTGTGTGTGAGCAGCTCCATCACCATCCTTCCCTCCCTCCGTGGAGGAGGCTCTGTGGACTGCGGGCAGTGCCAGCAGCAGGAAGGACATCCCACCCGGGGGGGCTTCCCACCACAGCTGCATGAGAGAGCAGCTGAAATGTGGAGTTTGGCACGCAAGCAGCGCAGCGTGTGCTCCCTGATCCTCTCCTGTCTGCCAGCCCTGCCCTGCATCCCCTGCCAGTCCCTGACAGCCACCTGTCACCGCGAGCGGCACCGCGGCCACCGCTGCGGTATCGGGGCCAGTCTGCACGGAGCAGGCATCAAACCTGGGCCCCAACGTGCACCAGGTACAGAGGGTGTAAACAGTTGGGGTTGGAGCAGCACCAGCTGCAACACAAGCCACAGATGGAGCCTGGCTTTGGCAGTGTGAACGCAGAAATCTGTCGCTGCTCAAGTGAGCTGCTGTGAGCACGGGGATGTCACCAGGGTCTTGTCACGACTGTAGGAAAAATGAGCAGCCTGTGCCCATGCCCGTGCCTGTGCCTGTGCTGAGCCATGCAGGGTGCATGGAACTCATTGGGTCTCCTGGAGGTTCCTTAAAGATCCCCAAGCACAAAGAAGCCTCCTGAGGGGCTTCCACCTCAGCTGTGTTCTCCTCTTCTGCAGCCTTGTGTTACTGTCTGGATGGTTTGGCCCAGGGGAATCCAATACCCAGGGGAAGATCAAATCTGAGGGCTCAGGAAGGTCCAGGGATCTTCTTGATGCACCTCCAAGCTCTGCTGAAGCCTCAGGTGAGAAGGTGATGCCCCACAGGGCACAGCTCAGAGAACAGGGCTGCGTTGGGCCAGGTGCCAATTTGGAAGAGAAATAGGCCCAGCAATTTGGAAGAGAAAGAGGAATTTGGAAGAGAAACAGGCCCAGCCAATGGTGAGGAGGTGCAGGGGTCCTACGTGGGCTCGGACCACAGACTCTCATCAATACCCAGCGTGGCTCCAGCACAGCTGCCTGTCCGGGGAGGGAGCAATGTGAGGGATGTGCCAGGACCAGATGGAAAGGAAGAACCTCTGCAATTCCTCTGGTATGGTATAGTATTTAAATAAACCAAACACCACCACAAGCTAGATCCCCCCTCAGTCCCCTCTCTAGAGATGCTGAGTGTGTGTTTTTCAGGCCTGGGATTTAACAAGAGCCATCTCCAACAGATGTTGCTGAACATCCTCCTTGGTTACTGAGAGCGGGTGGGAAGAGTTCTCAATCTCATGTGCCATCAGCCCTGCATCCTGCATACCTCTGAATGCTGGGCAGGCAGATTTATTGAGAATCTCTGTCTTTCCTGCATTTTAATAACAATCTCATCATCCCCATCTGCTGGGACTGAGGTCTGCTGCTAAACCTCAAACACTGCCTGGTGATCACTCTGTTCCTGGCAGATGCTTTCCCTCCTCTTGATGCCTTTTATGTCTTGCTTTGAAATTTCCAGGCTTGTTTTCTGGATGCCATGTCTGTCTCCTCTCTGGGGAGGAAGCTCTTTTGGTGCTCGTTTGGACCGGGGGCATCTGGCTGGGTTTCTAGGGCAGGAGAGCACTCAATAAATCAGCAAATTTGGGAGCTCCCTGGGCATGTGTTGGGCATGTACCGTGCCGGGTCGGCACAGGAGGCTCAGCTCCTCGGCAGCACCATCCCTACTCTTTTCCTGCTCAGGGCTGGAAAGAAGGGAGTCAAGACGAGAAGCTTCTCCCCCCAGCCATCCTCCCCTCCCCGCAGGAGGAGCCAGGAACAATGGGAGGTCCTGGTG
>NW_008669190.1:0-25783 GCF_000695815.1 Acanthisitta chloris
CTGGAGCTGCATGGGGTTCATTTTACCCTGAGCATTCTTTTTACTGCTGATTCACTCTATTGTTAATTAAATTGTGCTGATTTAGCCCAGACCAATCTGCAAATATTTCTTTCTAATGAGACCAGCAAGTGCCTATGAGTCAGGAACTGCTTCTCTTCCATAAACCAAAAGCCTATGCAAAAAAAAAAAAAGTCATTGAAGTTGCAAAACTGAGGGACTTAGCATTGCCTGATTTACATATCATTTATGATATCTGAGCTTCCCATAAAAAATAACATTTCTGAGCAAAAGTTTATCCCTTCTGTCACTTCATGTCCACTTTGATATTTCTGTAGAACAAAACTGTAACTTATTTGTTCCAAAATATTGAAGGACAAAAATGGCACTAATTACAAAGACCAAGAAGGGGGAAAAATACAAATAATTTAATTCTTACTGCAATGGAAAACAACATTGGTCCTCGGATGATCCACCAGATTCCCATGTGTTCATTTGTTCCCCAGCACCTGGAGAATAATTTAAAGTTTAATTACTTTATTTTCATGGCAAAAAAAAATAGAAATTTATATAGCCTTTGTGTATATTTCAAAAGGACAAAGTTCAACTTTCTCAGGTGGCCCTGAGAAATGAAATATAGCTGGGAAGAGTCTCACCAACAACTCTAACTGTATTTATTCTGAAGATTTCTCCACATAAATGCTGAGAGAGGTTTCCCTAGACCACAAACTTCACAGCCATATGGCAAACTCAGTCTTTGAATCAACATACAACTGTACAGGACACCAAACCATCATGGAATTCATCCTCCTTCCCTTTGTCTATCTGCAAGTGAAAATGGGTAAACTAGGAATCGTGATCATGTTTTTTGACCTGCTGAAAAATATATGTGCTGACTCCTTGGAGTTGTCTCCTTTGCTCCTGCTCTAACCTTACTATGTCCTCTGCACATGTTTCCTCTTCCTAATTCTCCTGAAGCTCTGTAGGATCTTGGCTTGTCATTGCTGATTTATATAACAACTATGTCATTATTAGTTGGTTGCTGATGTTGTTGCTTCTTATCTCTATTGGTGTTCCAAATAAAATTCTCTGGAAACAATGGAGCTTAGAGATGATCCAGCCCCAACCCCTGCCCTGGGCAGGGACACCTCCCACCAGAGCAGGTTGCTCAAGGCTCTCCCAACCTGGCTGTGAACACTGCCAGGGTTGGGGCAGCCACAGCCTCCCTGGGCACCCTGGGACAGTGTCTCACCACCCTTCGAGTAAAAAGCTTTTTCCTCACATCCAGCCTAGACTTTCCCTCCTTCAGTTTGAACCTGTTACCCCTTGTCCTGTCACTGCAGTTCCTAACCCAGAGTCCCTCTCTGGCTCCTTGTAGCCCCTTCAGATACTGAAAAGTTGCTCTGAGGTCTCCACACAACCTTCTCTTCTCCAGGCTCAACAGCCCCAACTCCCTCAGCCTGTCCTCACAGGGAGATGCTCCAGTGCTCTTAGCAACTCTGTGGCCTCCTCTGGACTTGCTCCAACAGTTCCATGTCCTTCTGATGTTGAGGACACCAGAACTGTGTGCAGTATTCCAGGTGGGTCTCACCAGAGCAGAGCAGAGGGGAAGAATCACCTCTTTGCCCTGCTGCCCACACTCCTGTGGCTCAGCCCAGGATCCATTGGTTTCTGGGCTGAGCTCACACTGCAGCTCATGGGGATCTTCTCATCCAATCTCAATCTACAGCCAAGTTCTGCCAAAGGCTTTCAGAAAAGTTAAGCAAACAGAAACACAGTATTCTAAGGCACATTTTATTTAGCAACCTACCCTGTGTTCTCCAGCTTGGATCTGCTTATTCCCCAAGGGCCCACAAACAGGATGGGAACAACTGCAAAGCAAAGGAGTCGTTACAGCCACTTGCAGAATTGTGTGGTGCAAAGATATGTGATTTCCAGTCAGCTATTTAGAACTCTATAAAAATCAACCTGATCCTGACTTTCCCCATTTGTAGATCAAATATAAAATGACATTCCATTGTGCAGTGGAATCTTGCATTTTCAGACTGATCTAGACATACACACACAGAGAAATACACTGCTGACCTGTGATTCCTGACCCTGGGAATGCAAAATAATCAGTGCATGAAGCCTCACAGACTAACTTAGGCACCAGGTGAACCTTAAAAGGATTTCATATGCAGAATTTCACATCTGTCTTGGAACCTGGAAGAACTCCAGGTATTAACTTTGAGGAACTGTGCTCCAAGGGATGTATGACTAGTTTGGTTAGGCTTTCCTGGGTATTACATACTGATTTCCATCAAAGTGTTTACTATGTTAACTTGATTAAGTTCACTTTAACTTGAAGCTCAATCCTTCTGCTTCAAATGGGGACAAAAATTCACTGCTAAAACTTGCCTTTGCCCACTGTACCTCCTTCCTCAGTGAAAAGCAAGGATTGTTTCCTGGAGCTCCTTTCTGGTCAGGTTATGCTATACAATGAAATCACTTTGATTTAATCAATAGATTTTTTGGTTTAAACAGGAGAAACAAAACTTCCCCAAGGTTACAGCACTTGCTCTGTATTCATGGCCTGACATGGCAGTAGTGAGAGCTCTGCATTTGCCACCAGGACCTCAAACTCCTTCACTTCTCACAGCTCTCACTAAACCAACCTGAATTTCTTCCCTTCTGGAGAGAAGCTAGTTTTTACCTGGTCTTTAAAGAACTAAGAGGTGTGAGGTGTTGCACAGTCTGTTAGGGTTCTTCTACTGTTACAGGCAGCTAAATAAAACCTTATTTGGGATTTAAAACTGGAAAACAAGAAGAAAAGAGCATAGGTGTTCTTACAGCTAACAAAAGGACACAATGTCTACTATGAGTTTCATGTTCACTTGTAACTAGTTGAGGTAATGCTCCACATTAAACATGGCACTGCCAAAATTATTGGGTCTGAGTACTTTGGTCTTGCTCTCCAGTGACAGGATCAGGTAATGCACAAAGGCAATCAGTTGTACTGACATCTTCAGAACAATATGTACAATGCTATCTCATGTGTGTTCAAAACCTGCTACAGAACACTCCAGGAGACATAGATCAGGTTCCTTTTAATCTGATCAGCAGTGGTAAACACAAGCCAGTTCTACAAAAGAGACCTTAAGGCTTCTGGGTTCTTTAAGGGATCATTACTCTGTCAGGCCAGAGAGTTAATTTAGAGCAAAACTATCTTGTGTACTCCAACAGGGATTTATATCAGGCTCTTGAAACTGTTTGGCTCAGGTTTTCCTCTGTGTGGTACTTTGGATGCTGAAGTTCTGTTTTGGCTTTTGCCTTAAGCATTGACCTTTTTGTACAATGGCTCTTTACTAATAAAAGAATACAGTCAGATTAGAAGAGCACAAAAATAGCCTTATCTCAGATTCCTTTACTTCTAGGGATTTCTCCAGTAGGTTATGTTTTAGGTGCCATCAATTTCCAAATATAAGGGGCAAAGCAAAGGTCAGAGCAGTAAAATTACTTGTTTTGTTCCCCCCTGAGCTGAGGGGCCCAGAACTGAGCACAGGATTCAAGGTGTGGCCTCACCAGTGCTGAGTCCAGGGGCAGAATCACCTCCTGGTCCTGCTGACCACACTGTCCCTGCTCCAGCCCAGGATGCCATTGGCCTTCTTGGCCACCTGAGCACTCTGCTGGCTCATGTTCAGCTTTCTGTCTCTCCAAACTCCCAGGTCCCTTGCTAATGTCCTGACATCTATTGCAAGGGAAGGAAATGAAGTTGCTGGTAGTACAATAGTATTCAGTGATGACAGAATATCCAGTCAAGTATAGTCAAATTCCTTCTTGTTGTGCCCACCAGGCTCCTGTTCTCCTATGAAACAGCTTCCCTGTTTCCTACACCTGCAGGTCAAACTGAACCCCTGCTGCTATAGCTTCATGTCCAATTTCTGGCTTCAAAACTAACAAATAAACCAGAGTTCAGTATTTTCTTCTCTTTCTCCATACCAAATATCCTCCTCTGACTCCACAAAGCAGCACATAACCAAGTACTTGGAAGCAGGTGTGGACTTACCCCATCCTATGACAATGTATTTTTGGAGCAGTCGTCTCTCAGAGAGCACCACAGTTATCAACAAGGTGTGCAGGTAAATTCCTTCCACTAACAGCCAAAAGTAATTTGCCCCAACAAAGTAATGCATGAAAAACTGGGCAGTCCTACAGATGATCACGATCTGTGGGAATGAGAGAGCAGGAATCGTGGTGAATGTGGATGTCATGGTCTGCTCATCATGATTTATACTTGGGAGCTATTCAAATAGTGGTCAGCATTAACCTCCTGCAGGTAACTTTGCCTGTTGACACAGCCAAATTTTATTCCTACATCATATAATTTATTCACAGTGGTGACAATGAGAGATGTTATTCCATTTTCTAAACAAACAGAAGAAAATTAGTACATTTTCCTAATAGAGAAAAGCCTTTATACTGTTTTTTTTTTTCTTCTTAGTGATATTTCACATTTAATCACAGAATCACAGAGGAGTTTGGGTGGGAAAGGATCTTAAACTTCATTTCATCTCACCCCTGCCCTGGGCAGGGACACCTCCCACCAGAGCAGGCTGCTCAAGGCTCATCCAACCTGGCTGTGAACACTGCCAGGGTTGGGGCAGCCACAGCCTCCCTGGGCAACCTGGGACAGTGTCTCACCACCCTCACAGGGAAAACTTCTGCCTAAGATCTCATCTCAATTGCCTCTTTCCATTTCTCCCCATTTCTCCTTGTCCTGTCCCTGCAGTTCCTAACACAGAGTCCCTCTCTGGCTCCTGTAGCCCCTTCAGATATTGAAAAGTTGCTCTGAGGTCTCCACACAGCCTTCTCTTCTCCAGGCTGAGCTGCCCCAACTCTCTCAGCCTGTTTGTACAAGCCTCCATATAAAATCAATCTATTACAACTTGACAAATCAGCATTTTCTTCTTGATTACCACAAGTTTTATCAGCAAAATTTCAGTATTCAAAGCTCAACTAACAACCACCTCAGAACAAACTTCCCAAACTGTTCTGACCACTAGCAGCAAATACTTACTATTAGCTATGAACTACCACATTACCTCTGGACTGAGGTATAATATCCACCCAGTTTCATCCTTTGGTCTTTTGGAGTAGATATTGTAGTACACAGTGTCCTTTATGAGAACTGCTGTGGCTCGTAGGATAAACGAGGCAAACAAATTCATGTGGATGTAGTTTCTTGTGCAATGAAGTTTTCTGTGGGAGGAAAAAATAATGGACGAATCCTTTGGAGTATATTTAATTTGCACAAATAAAAGCTCTAAAATCAACTAGAAAACCCTAGCAAAACAACTGTTCTATCCATCAATGGATTTTGCTTAGGAATTATTTTCATCATGCTTATTAGGAAAATATAACCTGTGCCAGTGCCTCACAGTAAAGAATTTCCACCTAGTATCTAGTCTAAATCTACCTTTTCCAGCTTAAAGTCATTCCCCCTTGTCCTGCCACTCCATGCCCTTGTCCAAAGTTCCTCTCCAGGTATTTTTGTAGCCCCTTTAGGTATTGGGACATTGGAACCTAAGAAATTGCTTCAATGACAGGAAAATAATATGCATACAGGTGACAGTGCTTTTAAAAAATGCATGTCAATATGTACCAACCTGAGTAAGGAAAGTATAAGCAGAGCTAATACAAGTGAGATGAGGGAAAAGTAATATCCTATCGTGTACAGCAGCTGTAATGTGGTGAGTAGCTTATGTTCTTCTTCCTAGGAACAAAGAAGAAAAATTGGTTATGCAGGTGGATGGGCAGAGCACACACAGCTCAGACATTTCCAGTTCACCTTCTCTGAGCTGCAAAGAGCCAGGAGAGGGTTCTGACACCTGCAAGGAGCCAGGGGAGGGTTATAACATCCCCAAGGAGCCAGGAGAGGGTTCCAACACCCCCAAGGAGCCAGGAGAGGGCTCTGACACCTGCAAGGAGCCAGGGGAGGGTTATAACATCCCCAAGGAGCCAGGAGAGGGTTCCAACACCCCCAAGGAGCCAGGAGAGGGCTCTGACACCTGCAAGGAGCCAGGGGAGGGTTATAACATCCCCAAGGAGCCAGGAGAGGGTTCCAACACCCCCAAGGAGCCAGGAGAGGGCTCTGACACCTGCAAGGAGCCAGGGGAGAGCTCTGACACCCCCAAGGAGCCAGGGGAGGGTTCTGACACCTGCAAAGAGCCAGGGGAGGGTTATAACATCCCCAAGGAGCCAGGGGAGGGTTCTGACATCCCCAAGGAGCCAGGGGAGGGTTCTAACACCCCCAAGGAGCCAGGAGAGGGCTCTGACACTCTGACACCTGCTCCCTGCGCTGCCCTGTGGCATCAGTGTCTGGCAGAGCCACTTGCAGCCAGCATCAGTTTCTTTTTCAACCCAATGACTCTCACAGATCCTTTGTCAGATTTTTCCTGCACAAACCCCACTTGTAGTCTGATCTCCAGCTAATCATTGCCATGTTTCCATGCCCTAAATGGATCCTGGTGGGTTTGAAAAGCTGCAGAGGTCAACTCACTCAACCTGCACACACAAAACTGCACTGTGGCCTGGAGACACGGATCAGTTCTGTCTGTACAGTTTTGAGAGTTGTGTTTGTCTAGAGGTATTGAAATAGACTTTCTGTCTCGAGTTCAAACTAATAAAAATCATCATTATTAAGTCAGAACTGCCAGGAATGGCTTCAAATGGCAAATAAGACCTCAGAGGAGGAAGGGAGGCACTCCCACTTTCAAAGAGTATCACAGAATATCCTGAGCTGAAAGGGACCCACAAGGATCACTGAAGTCCAACTCCTGCCCCTGCACAAATTTCCTTGCAGTTTCTTTCATTTAACATCTCTTTTTGCTAAGTTTTTTCCATTTTAGCTGCTTATGTCCACCTCTCACCCATTCACACTCCTTTCCTAGCTCAAGGAAAGCTTCTCTGCAAAGGGAATGTGAGACACAGGATATGTGACTTCCATAACCCATATTTGGCCTGCAGAGATTTTCCTGGAACCTGTGTCTTTTCCTCACTGAGTTTGCCATTTTCCTTGCTTTGCTACTCAGCACGAGGGATTTTAGCACTGTCTTCCTGCCAAGATTGCCTCTAATAATTGGATGCTAGTGAGCTGTGCCTCTCTTGGAGAGGCTGAGAGTGCCCAGCATGGGTGCAGGAGATTCCCACAGCTCAGCCATTAGTCATTCTGCTCCATGGTAACATTCAAACAGCCATAAACCTTGCAAAAACCCTGAGATTTCACCTTGGCTATATCCATTTTGCAACCCCAAAGCAAACGAAACCAAGCTGATCCTTCCAATAAGTGCAATTATTACCTCTGGGTTACTTCTAACCTCTTGGAGCTGTCCATAAAATACAACAACAGGTACAAAACCACATTTAGTGTTGGTAGAAAAACTGGTTAAGGCTTTCAAAGAAGTTGTCTGCTGTCACATAAGATGAAATAATGTGTGTCCCAGCCACAAATTTGCAATCCAGAATGGTCAACAAACCATGGAAAACTCTCAGGGCTTCAGAACATTTATCACACTTGCATAAATAAACTGAGAGTTTAGAAATTCATGGACTCACTATATAAAGAGCTTAGTAAAAACTTAGCAGGCCATGGAGACACTGAACTAATAGTGTTTCATAAGTAATCAGTAAAGTTACAAACTAAAGTAATTATTGGGTGAGCGTAAGTATTGAAATGTGAAAAATAATGGTGTTGGTGCTTACCTGAGAGAGCTAATTTTGGCATCAGCTAAGCTGAAATCCGTGGAAAAAGAAGCTTCCCCCCTGCTGCCAAAGTCTAGTCCTTGGGGTGAGCAATGTGGGAATGGTGGGAAGGATGGGAATAGCTTTAGGGGAATCCTTCAGGCTCTGCCCAGCTAAGTTTGAAATGACCAGTTAACGACTCATTAATTGCTGAAAGGCTCATTAAATGCTGTAAGGCTCAGAGGGAAGTTGGAGAAGAGGAGGCTCAGGGGAGACCTTCTCACCCTCTGCAACTCCCTGACAGGAGGTTGGAGTCAGGTGGGGGTTGGTCTCTTCTCCCAGGCAACCAGCAGCAGGCCAAGAGGGCACAGACTCAAGCTCTGCCAGGGGAGGCTTAGGTTGGATATTAGGAAGAGATTTTTTACAGAGAGAGTGCTCAGGCATTGGAATGTGCTGCCCAGGGAGGTGGTGGATTCACCATCCCTGGAGGTTTTCAAGCTGAGACTGGATGTGGCACTTAGTGCCATGGGCTAGTGACCATGGTAGGGTTGGACTTGATGATCTTTGAGGTCTTTTCCAACCTGGCTGATTCTATGATTCTATGACCTGGGGAGATGCTGTAATGCTCCGAATTGAAGTTATTTGCTTGGCAAGTTGCAGTTTTTCTCTATTTTATGAAGAGAAAACCAGCACATGTGACCACTGGAGTCTGAACAGGGCATAATTTGCAGCTTCTAAAGAATAGATCCCCCTCCTCAATATTCTGCTCCTTCTAAATGAAACACCAGCTTTGTGCTGGGTAATCGGAACGAAATCGGAATGAAATCAGAACATCCTTCGCAGGTATTCAGTGCAAATGTTTTATCAGTTGCTTAAGAAGGGATTAAGCAGATTAAAGTGTCCAACCATAATACAAAACATACTTACATTTTTCTGGAAATGATTTTTCTCAGAACATTCGGAGCTATCCCGCCAAATGTCTGTGGAATTTTCCTTTGTTTGCCAAATCCCTTCAGCCAAGCAGACTCTGTATACATGGCCTACACTTCCTGAAAGTAAACAGAGGTTTAGTCTGAAAGGTCAAAATAAAGATTTAATTTTTCATACACGTTTGAAAGAGACTCAGCCCCTTACAGAGACATCAGTGCCTTACAGCACAGCACCAGGCACCACAACATCCCCACTCTAAAAAGGCATAAACCTCACTTTTCTCCTGTCTTTGGTGATGTATTTCTCCTATTTACACAGGACAAGGTAGGACTGTAATGGAGCAGAGATAAATTCCCAGAACATACCTGGTTTTTATAAAAAAACCCTCACAGAGTTCCTACAGCCAAAAGAAAAGGCTACATCTCTCTTTAGCCCTTTTCCTTCCTGAAGCTCCTAAATTCCATGAAGGGCAGCTCGTTGCCCAGGTTGTGCAGTCAAATCTGTAAGAGGATTTGCTTAGGGAATGACCTTTCTCTGTAACTCTTGGTGTTGCAGGTTGGTGTTTCAGCAGGTGGATTAAACTGAAGCTTCCTTGGCTTTCATTGTCCCATGTTATAGCAATCAGCTCTTTGCCCATAGCATCCATGGGGGGATATGGAGACCCTGATTGATGTTGATTTGATGTTGTCCTCCACAGCTGCCATTCATTTCTAATCACACCTGAGCTCTTTCAATCACTGTTGTACTGAAGGTGTTTAAGGTTGGCAGCACCAACCAGAGCATCTTGTTTTGCTCAGGAGCTTAGAGAACTGCCTTGAGAGCACAGTTTGTTGGGATGGAGCAGGAGCTCTGTGTGGCTACTAGATACTGAAAAAAAAAATCTCAATCCATCTATAAAATGTGATCAGAAATCTCATTTCTCGACCACCTCAGTTTTTCAGTGCTTCACACTTGGCAATGGTGACAAACCACAATAAATTTGCCTTAGGCTTCCAAGCATATCTGGTTCAAGCCTATTGATGTCCCAGAACAGACAGAGCTATGCCTTGGAAAAGGGACCAGCAATGGGAACAGGGATCACAAACAAACCTAATGCCAGTGCTGCAAATTTCTAGGACAAACAGACAGCTGGGCTGTCTCCAATGCTGCTTCTCCTCAGGTGCTGTGGCACAGATGAGAATGCCACATGATGCTGTCACAGCATCCCCACTGTGAACAGGATCAGAAGCTTCACAACCTGGTGCCATGCCTTGCTTCTTGGTTTTGTAGAAATTTGGGCAGAAAAAAGAGCTTCCCCCCCCCCCTTTTTTTTTTTGAAGTCTCCATTACATGGAGGGAAGGAAGATGGTTTTATGTTTATCACGAAGAGCAGGATCTGTTCTAAGGCTAGCAGAAACAGTTGTTTGGGAGACTAGATAGAAGTTGGGTCTCTGCTTATCAGCATGGAAAAGGACAAATGATCTTGAAGAACAAGTCATGTGTGGTGAGGGCTGGACAAAGCTAGGAGAAGCAGCACATTGTAGTCTCCCATAAATTAAAGAACTCAGGCAGAATTGGTCCCTCCAAGTGGCACTAGAAATGCAGCTCAGAAGGGATGTGTAGCAGGATCCAGACATGCTGGTCAGTGCTGGTTAGGGATGCCACTCCATTTCTTTAGGAGAAAGGGAATGCTGTTTGCTCTTCAACAGCTTTGCTGCTGAAGATGTTTCTGTTTTTCCCTTCCTGCTCCACTCACCCCAAGGAAAGGCTGCCTGGAAGGTTTGTTTGTTCAGCACCCCCTTTTGCTGGTGGTGTGCTGTGTCCTACTGGAGGGCTGAGTGCTTGGACTGCTGCCTCATTTGGCTCTGCCAGTTTTCTGGGGCAGAACTTCATGTCTGGGCTCAGTGGGGACCTCAGAGGTTGAGCCTCCAAAGCTGAACCTTAAATCTGTTCCTCCCAGTAAAGCCCAGGCCCTTGCCAACATTGCTGTAGAGCAGACAATAAGGAGCTGTGGCAAGCACAGATGGAGAAAAAGAGCAGCTAAACATCCACAAGGATTTTGTGCCTTAGTTTGGAAGTAGAAAGAAGACAAGAGAACACTCAGACACTGCAGAGGACACTGAGGCAAGGTAGGCAAGCACCACCTGTCCTTCAGCTGGATTGCTGGCACAAACTCCAAGAGAAGTTACCACTTTCACATTACCATTTTCCAACCACGGCAAATAGGAAGGACAAGGAACAGAGACATTTCCAGGGGGTGAGTAAGGCCAACAAACAAACTGATCAAATGTCCCATTGCAATGTGTTCCTGGGGAGAGAAGCAAACAGAAGTTTTACAAGAAGTTCTCCAGACAGTGGACAATCATGAAAACCATTGGGTGCTGCTCCAGGTAACCTGGAAGCTGCTCCAGAGTGACAAGATGTAGCAGGAAAATGTTGTGTGTTCACTGTGCCATGCTGGTGCAGAAACAACTGCTGCCCTGGATCCACACAGTATTTACACACCTCACTGTGAGATAAGGAAGCAAAAAAGGGCACAAAATCATGAAGAGACTGAGGGCAGAGCTCATCAGGGGCTGCAGCTCCTTCTGAGGGGCAGTGAATGGTTGGTACCATCTCTGCTCTCTGGGACAGTGACAGCACCCAGGGAACAGCTGGAGCTGTGTCAGGGGAGGGTTAGGTTGGGTATCAGGACAAGGTTCTTCCTCTAGAGGTGTTTGGGCACTAGAACTGCTCCCCAGCTGCCTAGCCCAGGCAGAAACCAAGCTCTGTTTTGCTCAAAGTGTTTTGGGTCCTTGTCTGTCATGGCTCACTATAGAAATGGGAAACATCTTTTCCTTAGGTGAGCTGTTCTCCTGTGGTTAGCAGGATGAAAAGGGAAGTGAAAACTGGTCCTACCAGGTTCTTCCCACTAATGGCTAGTAAATACCTGTGGACTGAGCACTCAGTGCTGCACCACAGAGGTAGCAAAAAGCACCAGCTGTTCAGTGATTCCTTTCTTTACATGATCTGGTGACATAGAGGAACCTGATATGTTTCAGGACAAAGAGAGCTATGATTGCCTGTTCATAGAATCATAGAATTTTAGGGGTTGGAATGGAGCTTAGAGATGATCCATTGCCAACCCCTGCCCTGGGCAGGGACACCTCCCACCAGAGCAGGTTGCTCAAGGCTCATCCAACCTGGCTGTGAACACTGCCAGGGTTGGGGCAGCCACAGCCTCCCTGGGCAACCTGGGACAGTGTCTCACCACCCTCACAGGGAAAACTTCTGCCTAAGATCTAACCTAAACTTCCTCTCCTTCAATTTGAACCCTTTAATGTTTGCACAATTGTTACAACTGATGGTTCTACATTTAGTACTTAGGAACAGACAGAAGTTCTGCACAGCAAGTAAAGGAATATTTGCATATTCATCAGCGTGGCTTATTGTGCAGTTGAATTCCTTACCAGTATCTACAGTTGATTCCTGCAGCATTTTCAAGCATTCCTGTTTATATTTGTTCCATCCAGTCGTGGTTTTTTCCAGCAGAGATCCTTTGGCCTGGGAGTGAAAATACTGAATATGAGGAAAAGCAGTTAGAACCTTGTGGTCTTTAATGGCAAGTTTCTTTATGTTATAAGAAATGTAAGAGAAGAGGAGAATGGAGGAATGGGAGGCAAGAAGAGAGTTAAAGACAGAACTCTTCCTTCTTCAGGAACTGGAGAATCATAGTATGTGAAGGGGTTGGAATGGAGTTAGAGATGATCCAGCCCCAACCCCTGCCCTGGGCAGGGACACCTCCCACCAGAGCAGGTTGCTCAAGGCTTATCCAACCTGGCTGTGAACACTGCCAGGGTTGGGGCAGCCACAGACTCCCTGGGCACCCTGGGACAGGGTCTCACCACCAGAACAGGAAAACTTCCCCTCCCTATATATCCTTCTTTCTGACACATCTTTACCACACAACACTCTGACTGCAGAGGCCTTTGAGAGGGCCACAGCTGATAAGTGCTGTTTAGGAAAGGAATGGCTAAAAATAGCAGAATGAAATGCAAAATTTCTTGGTGATTTGGGCTGGTGAAGAAACACCCAATTAGGAGTCAAGGAACAGAGAAAGGATAATGCTAGATGCTGCTTACAGTTCAGTATTAGCACCATGACTTGATCCTTATTTATCTGGGGAAAAGAACACCAGCCTAAGTGTAACTTTGGTGTAATTAGTCCCCTGGTCTCCTAAATCCAGGACTTTGAGAGGCCAAGGGCAGGACAGCAGTCAGAGAACACTGTCACTATAAGTCTCCAAAAATGAAAAATCCACTACTGGTTGAAAACATTACCAATTGAAATGACCAAATTTTGGAAAGCAAACAAAATCTAAGATTTCTAAACCAATCTTCTACCAAAAGATGCTTTTCAGCCTTCAGGAAAAGTCAATTTCCTTTTGTCTGGACTAGACCCTTCTTTGAAGCTGCTTTTGTGGTTGTCCTGAGCTTGTCTGAGCTTGGTGATATGCCAAGGTCTGAGACACTTAACCAGAACTTCACCTGTATCTGTTCCTTTGAACCTATGGGGCTTTAAAAAAATAAAGAAAATCACATTTATTTACCTTCAAAACAAGAACAGTGGAGCCTATGAGCTAGTTCTTACCTAGCATCACTACTTCATGCCTATTTTCACTGTGTAAATTGGTGCCTGCTCCATGCTCTGCTTTTAGTCTCTCAGCTAATTTCCAGACACCCTACTTTCAGTTCCAGGCAGTAGAAAGACTATAATTATTCTTCCTCTGATGGGCTTGCAAGATAAGGAGAGAATATTTACAGCAGCCATGAGAAAGGAATGCATGTTTCCAAAATAAAAAGCATCTTGACATTTCCCTCATCTAGGCCTCAAAATGCTGGGAGCCAGGGGAGATTCTTCAGACACTCATGGGTCAGTGAACCTCATTTGAAGAGGCAAAGACATGGAGATGACGCATTTGTAGACAGGACTGCTTGATTTAAGGGGGGGACACTTCAGTTTCTACTAAACAAATGCACTAAACAGCCAAGGAAATGCAGAGAAATCCTCCCAGGGGCTACCTGGCTGCTTGTTTGGCTCCATGCCTGGAGAGGAGGTTGCCACATAGTCATGAAGAAGTTCACTCAAGTAGAGTGAGGAGCAGTTTAGGCATAAATGAGAGTTCCACATCAGTTCCTTATGGAATTGTTCATTTCTGCAAAGCTCAAGGCACAGTCCAATAGGCAATGCCTGGTCACCTTTCATGTCAACACTCGTGAGATGCTTGGGGTTATACCAGAAAACTCTGTGATGGAGAAAAATCAAGTCTATATAAAATCAGAGCTGGAGCTGACCAAAAAATAGAGTTAAGAGCTGTCAACTGACATAAAAAATTAATTGTAAATGTAGTTAGAAGAACACAGAAAAAATTTACTTTACTAATCAAAATGGAACAGGTTTCCCAGAGCAGCTGTGGCTACTTGTTGGGTCTTCTCAGAACATACTTACAGAACCCACACTACATCCCTGGGAGTGTTCCAGGCCAGGGTGGATGGGGCTTGGAGCAACCTGGGCTGGTGGAAAGTGTCCCTGCCCTTGGCAGGGAGTGAATAAAGGCCATTTAGGTCACAGAGAAACACTAACCCTTTGGCAGAGAATGCACCATGACAAACCCAATGCAATGCTTTGCTCCTTGAAGCCACAGCTGGAGGATGTATGTCAGGACTTTCTGAAAATCTGTATGGGGTTGTAGAAAAGCAATGACATGAGCCACGTGTTGAAAATGCTGCACTGCAGGAGGCTACTGACATTGCTGGAGCTGTACACACAGGGAAGGATGTTGAAAATGAGAACAGGACAATATTAATGAGTAATATTTGTCCCTAGTGCAATTCTGCCTGGATAATGTGCCTAACTCTGATGGACATACCTCAAAAGAGATGGCAATAAGTGAGCAAGTGGCAAGGAAAGTGTTGGAGGACTCATAAGTGATCTAAAAGGCTCTAGATTTATGTCATCAAAGAAATGATAAACAGATATACAACAGCAAAGCATGATGACTTGAATGGCAACAACTTGTCAACTGATCTTCAGCTCCTTACACAGGCACTGCCAACCAAACCAGCTGAGCCAAGCAGTGGTTCACTCTCTCTGGGGAAAGGACATATATAGAGAGAAAGGAATGCTGGCAGTGCCTGAGAAGGAGGAAAATCAGCTTTCTTTTAAAACAAGGGGTTGATGCAGGTTCTCCAGGCAGAAGACTTCAGTGTTTCTCTAGTAGCACATCCTGTTAGGCATTAACTGCATCAGAGTTCACTTCGCTATCTTCACTGACACTTCTCTGTCTGAGAATCTCTGTGAGAATCAGAGATTCATAGACTGTCCTGAGCTGGAAAGGACCCACAAGGATCATCAGTCCAGCTCCTGGTCCTGCCCAGACACCCCAACACTGCACCCTGTGCCTGAGAGCATTGGCCAAACACTCCTGGAGCTCTGTCACCTTGGGGCTGTGACACTGCCCTGGGGAGCTGTTCAGTGCCCAAACACCTCTGGGGGAAGAACCTTGTCCTGATATCCAACCTAACCCTGTTCCAGTGCCCGAACACCTCTGGGGGAAGAACCTTGTCCTGATATCCAACCTAACCCTGTTCCAGTGCCCGAACACCTCTGGGGGAAGAACCTTGTCCTGATATCCAACCTAACCCTGTTCCAGTGCCCGAACACCTCTGGGGGAAGAACCTTGTCCTGATATCCAACCTAACCCTGTTCCAGTGCCCAAACACCTCTGGGGGAAGAACCTTTCCCCAAAATCCAACCTAACCCTCCCCTGACAGCTTCAGACCATTCCCCCTTGGGATCTGAGTCCCAAGAAAGATTATTCTGCCTGATACCACTATGCTGCCACAAGGGCTAGGGTTAAGCCACTAACCTTTAGAGGGAAGGGAAAATTAGGGAAGTGAGACACCTTGGTGTTCTATATCCCTTTAAATAAATGAAAAGAAGTCAAGAGAAAGTCAAAAAGACAAGCTTGCCTCTGGATCTTACATCCATGTCTCTGTGATAAGCATTCAGATTTCTTTTTATAGATTTAGGAGGAAAAAAAGAAGTGAATAATTTAGTTGATCTCCAGAAGAAATAAAGGTAGAAATCACACACAGCTTTTCTAGCCTTCCTCAGGAAGGTGAAGAGCAGATCTCACAAGTGGGAGATTCAGTGCTCACCCCTCAGGTAAGTCAGAGGCTAAAAGGCAGTGCCAGAAACAAAGCAAAGCTGGTTTTAAACCAGAGAAAAACAGTAGAAAATAAACATCATTCACAATAGTATTGAGATCTGGTAGGGAAACTGAGAAAAGAAATCAATTCGATACTGAGCAAAACTGTCTGAAAAGAAACTGTACAAATGGTTATTAACCCAATTTATTCACTGTATGAGTGAGGATGAAGAGAAGAAAACTGTAATAAATTGCTTAGAGTGAGTTCAAATAGAAAACTGCAGATTTGCAGCCACATTTCTCATGGCTGATTTGTAATACACAGAGATTGCAGTGTCAGAAACAAACCTGCTGTTTGTGGAGGTGAAAATGTGGTAGGAATCCACTTTTACACTATCCACTCTGAATTCCCAGGTCAGCTTACCTGTTTCATGAGAAACAGCATCATGACAGAGCTGGCAGGGGTGGGAGATATTCTGGACCAGAGTCCCATGCTGGAATAGAGACCAAAAAGTGTCACCATGCTCATTGTAAGTGACTTGTCCCCAATCTGCTGCTGCTTCACTCAACTGTAGATCAATTACAGCACAGTCCTGTAGAAAAAAAAAAAAAAACCAGTAAAAATCTCCTCTTTTATGAGCACCACTGTCCCACAGATCTTCTTACAGCTAAGTGAGGAAGCCTTAAAGTGTTTAGGCTTTCTAAACTCCAACTCCGTTTTGGCTGCTCTGATTAAAGGCAGAGAGAGCTCACTCTAAACTCCACACAAACTCTGCTTACAGTAGCTTGTCCATTAGCCAATAAGAAGTCAGAAAACTATTAAAACATTAAAGGGCTGATCCTGTTCCCTTGAAAGTCCACGGGAATTTTGCCAGTGGTTTTGCCAGAGTGCAATGCAGCTCCATAAATACACATATATATTTATACACACCTCATGGAGCCATTAAAAGATGCCTTGGAAGACAGAGAAACTTTGTGGAGGAACTTGCTGGCTCTAGTTGGCTGCTAGAAACAGCTCAGGGATAGGTGGTTTGATGCTTTCTGATCATGTTTTGTGCAGGATCAGGGAGAATATAAATGTGCAAAAAAATTATGTTAGCAGCAGTTACAGTTTTACTGCAACTCTTGTGGCATTGTTTCCTTCACAGCTTCAGTTGTCAGGCTGGAGAAACTGGCAATGAACTTCAGCTTTTATCTTGAATAAAAATTTGTTTGCAGCTTTTCTACTTGCAGGGAAAAGCCTGGAAACATTAACAACCAAACTTGTATTTTGTGTTCCTTGAGACAGACTGGACAGTGAGCAGGAACTCATCAACAGTAAAGTCATGTAACTTAGCACTTTCATTTGCCACTGGAGGAACTTTGAACCACCTCTCCAGTGGTGTTGGGCAGTGAGTGCTGCAGTGCTGTGAAATGCTGGTTTCACATCTGTACTCACAGCGAAGAGACACAACTGTCTTCAATTTAAAGAGTGTTCAGTGCATCAGGAGCAGTGGGAACTGCAAGGGTTTGTTTATTCCTTAGCTAAGAAACAGAGAGATTCCACCACACAGACTCAAGCTCTGCCAGGGGAGGGTTAGGTTGGATATCAGGAAGAGATTTTTTAGGGAGAGAGTGCTCAGGCATTGGAATGTGCTGCCCAGGGAGGTGGTGGATTCACCATCCCTGAAGGTTTTCAAGCTGAGACTGGATGTGGCACTTAGTGCCATGGTCTAGTGACCACGGTGGGCTTGGACTTGATGACCTTTGAGGTCTCTTCCAACCTGGTTGATTCTGTGATTCTATGACTCCTCCTGCTGAGCAAGGTAAACAGGTGTTTCTGTTGGCATAATGGTGTCCTTCCAATTATCTGTGTTCTGTGTGTTTTTACCCCTGTGATTCATGAGTCAAATCATAATTTATTGTCCCCCTTCCTCCTGTTCCTTTCACAAGACATTACTGCCAAACAACACTGTCCTATATCCTTAATCTCCCCTGCCACATGATTGCTGGTCATGCCCATCTCTCTGCTCTCTGTCTTAACTCCTAAGCTGGCACAATTTGCTGAGAGGACTGAAGAATGGGATGGGAAACACAAGCAGGTGTTTCACCAGGCAGATAGATGCTTAACTTTGGAAAAGGTTCTTCCCAGACTAACTGCTAGGGAAGACCTGGATGATGCCAAGCTCAGAGCCAGACCCAGACCGACGGCACAGAGCCTCAGCAGCATTTTCTCTCAGCTTTCTCTCTTTAGTCTTCTCTATTACAGCATTCAGTAGCAGTTACTGGTGTGCAGGGACAAGAAAAGTGGCCAAACCTTTCTGTAAAGGAGACAGCAAAGGGAATCTCTGCATCCGTTTCAACAGCCCCGAGGGCAACAACAGCCAAGCTGTGCAGTACATCTGGGAGACAGGAGATGACAAGTTCGTGGAGACAAAGTTCCATGCTGGGATTTGGTACTCCTGTGAAGAGCTGATCAATGAAGATGGTGAGTAAAACCAGCTCCATTTGCTCAAGGAAGTAGAGTCCTTCCTTCTTCTTTGGTGTCCCTTCGCTCTCACTGATGCGTTTTAGTGTGGATGTATCCTTAAAGAGTTTCTTTTCTCTGGCTTTTCTCTGACCTTAGTAGGCACAATCTAGTCATTTCCCAATAGATTCTGCAGAGGACGTTAGAGGGACAAGCTGTGGGTTTGGTTGTGCTACAGAACATTTCTTTATTCTTCTAACCAGAACAGTAAATTAAATTACTCAAACAGGAAAGTGTTTTATTTTTCTGCTGGTTTTTCAATCCTTTAGGCAAAAATGAACACACTTGCCTTAAATGATCATCTCTGATCCCCTAAGGCAACATAAAAAGCACTATGTGACTTTTTTTTTGCCTTAAATATCTTGGGAGCTGTACAATCTGTGGGTTCTAAGTTAGTTCCTGAATTTCCTCTTGAGCACAAGTGTTTCTGTGTCCTTACTGCAATCTCTCCCTTCAGAAATCAAAGCAGAAGATTATTTGCACCCTGATCTGGAGTCATGAGTGGTGGCATTGAACTGAGTCTCACTCTGTGTGTGTAAATGTCAGAGAATGAAACGAGTTTGCCACGACAGAAAGTTTCTGTTTCAGATCTTTGTGGAAGGGAATTGCTGGGTCAAGAATTCAAAAATCCAACACTAAGTTTTCCCCCTTATTGTCCTGATCCCTTTAGAAATGACAACTAGAACAGAACTCCAGAGAAAACAAATCAGTTATCACTCTAAAATGCAAGTGTTCTCACAGTCCCTTGCCCTGCAGCTCCAGTTCTGTCAGAAGGTCTTGTAAGTGCTGCAGTTTTAAGGGGCTAAAAGTCAAAGATCAGAGCAAACTCTGTGCCCAAGAGGTGTCTTTCAGGTGGTGATTGCTGTGGATATAGAGGTTGTGTAATTTGTGCATCTGCTATGGCAGTTCATGTATTCCAACGTGTCACAGTTAGGAGCTGGAAAAAAAACCCACCCAGTATTTGCAGAGCAGAGCAGAATTAATTCCAAGAGCTTTGTTCACAGCATCTGTGTGGGGCTCAGGAGGTCACACGGGTTTGAAAATCAAAGCTTACAGAAAGAAATTGGAATGAAGCTTAGGAGGAAGCCGTGTGAGCAGCAGCCTTGAGCAGCTCACCCCTCACAGGGAGGGAATTCAGCATTTCCCTGGGCTGGTTTCCACGCCTAGAACCTTTCAGCAATCACTTGCCTCTCTCTAAGTCCTCCAGGCTCTGGTTCTGCCTTGAAAGAGTCTGTAAGGATTCTCTAGCTAAGCCCGAGGCTGATGTAACAGGGACTGTACAAACAGACATCAAAAACAGCTTCTCCAGATCATCTCCGTTTCTGCTTTTATTCAGGATTTTGCATTTTCTTCTTTCACTTAATCTATTTTTTGGCTCATTACAGAAGATAAAATCATCTTATTTTTTTCAGGTGAGAAATGTAGAAGCTTTATCAGTCTGACTCCATCTTCTGATCGAGGTAGGCTGAGAGACTTTAATGGATTAACTTCTTGCATAAGATGTGATTACCAGATATCCAGACAAGAGATGAATTAGCAGATAACCAGAGAAGGGAATCTCAGTGAAACCTGCAGACTGTCTGGGCTTAGGAAGGCTTCTCTGCCCAAAATATCAAGATCCTGTTTGGTAAAACGTTAAGCCCACGGAGAAATTTAATGACTAGCCCCATGGGCAGTGTGGCTGTGGCTGTGTTTGTTCACTGGGTAACATGCTCTGCTGCTCCTTGGCCCCAGAACCATCACAGCAACAGCTCAATAATTGCATAGTAATTCTTCTTTTTCTATGAGCTTTGGTTCATGGGGATTTTAAGGAAGCTACTGAGTATAAATCTATACTGCCCCACTTCGTCCTGTAAGTGCAGAGCAGGAACTTGCAACTGCTCTTCCACTAAATGGCTAAGTCAGTGGAAGGAATTATAATGGGCATAATTGAATATTAAGGGGTTGGAATGGAGCTTAGAGATGATCTAGCCCCAACCCCTGCCCTGGGCAGGGACACCTCCCACCAGAGCAGGTTGCTCAAGGCTCATCCAACCTGGCTGTGAACACTGCCAGGGTTGGGGCAGCCACAGCCTCCCTGGGCAACCTGGGACAGTGTCTCACCACCCTCACAGGGAAAACCTCTGCCTGAGATCTAATCTAAATTTCCCTCTTTCAATTTATACCATAATAAGATATATAACATCCCTTGACATATCACAGCATCCTCAGAGCATTTCAGCTTCTGCTTAACATCGTATAAACAATCTAAATGAAGAAGGAAATGGTGAAAATGCTAAATGACTGCTGAGACTATCGATGCTTTGTCTCTGATCACCAGGGGTTTTATGGCTGTCCATTGTAGCAGAGCTTCTCTACGTCACTTTGCTGCTGATAGGAAACATTCTCATGACAGTAGAAATGTGCTACTTCAGCTCTGTCATTGATGGGCTAAAGATCAATGCCTTCTCTGCAGTGGTCACTGTCTTAGCAGGTACAGTTAAGTATCTCAGTTTATTATCATGGTATGTTAAGGGGTTGGGATGGAGTTTAGAGATGATCCAGCCCCAACCCCTGCCCTGGGCAGGGACACCTCCCACCAGAGCAGGTTGCTCAAGGCTCATCCAACCTGGCTGTGAACACTGCCAGGGCTGGGGCAGCCACAGCCTCCCTGGGCAACCTGGGACAGTGTCTCACCACCCTCACAGGGAAAACTTCCTCCTAATATCTCATCTCAGTTTCTCTTTCCATTTCTCCCATTGTCCTGTCCCTGCAGTTCCTAACGCAGTGTCCCTCTGCAGCTTCCCTGGAGCCCCTTCAGCTCCTGGCAGTTGCTCTGAGGTCTCCACAAAACCTTCTCCTCTCCAGGCTGAACAGCCCCAACTCTCTCAGCCTGTCCTCGTAGGGAAGGTGCTCAGTGCTCTGAGTAGCTTTGTGGCCTCCTCTGACCTTGCTCTAATAGCTCCATGTCCTTGTGATGTTGAGAGCACCAGAGCTGTGTGCAGGACTCCTGGTGGTGTCTGTTACATCCAAAATTACCTTCCATCTGAGAATGAAGAACAGTGTTCAAGTTCCAAGACTATTATAATACCTGTGGAGACACTAACAGCAAAATGCTGTGGAAAGAAATATTATGTCCCTTACAAAGACAGGCTGCATAGCTTTGAAAAACCTTTCCACTGCAGGAGGTTGGACTGGAGGACCCAATGTGACTGTGGTTCTGTGACAGGAAACTGTGGGAAGTGTGTCCTGTGTGATGCAACTTAGCAATACTTTTCTGCAATAGCTGATCCCTCCTCAGAATTCTATCACTAAGATATTTTCAGAGGGTGAGAACAAAGCAGCTTGTTGTCTTTGAAAATCCATGAGCTGCATGTCCCACTGCTCCCCCAGCTCCTCTGGCAGAGTGTGTGTTAAGGGGTATATGAGGGAGTGCATTGGCAAATACATTTAATGTCCAGGATTTTTTGAGTGATTTATACAATCCAAATCCTTATTAAAATATTCTTCAGGAGCTCAAGGGACAACAGGGAAAAAACTGGTAATAAGAATGTCCTCAGTTTACATTTTCTAATTATTATTATGCTATTTTTTAGGTCTTCTGGGCATGGTGGCTCACATGATGTACACAACTGTATTTCAAATGACTGTCAACCTTGGACCTGAAGACTGGAGACCTCACACATGGGATTATGGCTGGTCCTACTGGTACTTACTGGTTTATATTTGGTACTTCATAGAACCACAGAATCATAGAAATTAAAGGTTGGAATGGACCTTACTAATGATCTAGTCTCAACCCCCTGCCCTGGGCAGAGACACCTCCTCACTAGATCAGGTTGTACTTCAGTCACTTCACCCTATGGTCCAGGAATGTATACCTCATTTACAAGCACTGGCTTTCCCTTATTTCTCCCCTGAGGATGCAGTTCAGTAACCAGTTGTTCTCCAAAATGAGTTGTCTTAGATTGTTGCACAGAATAAACCAGTTGGTGAGTTTTGCATTTGCTATCCACAGAGACCTCCAACTGCCCTGCCTGGTGGTTCTTCTCCACACACCTCAGACCCAGATTTAGTGTCCTCCTCTCCCAGGAGAAGTACCTGGCATAAGTTGTTTAGGACTTTTCCATCTTAAGCCATTTAGGCTGATGTTTTCCTATCACAGATAGGCTTCAGGTTGCTGCATCTGCAACAGTTCAGACAACACAGTTCAAAATTTTGCCTTAGGTAAAACCCACATTATTTTGGCCCTGCAAATACCTGAGGAGATCTAGGGAATCTATTCAGAAAGAATAGGCTGTTGAGATGAATTTTGCGGGAAAAGTGTGTCTGAAAACCCATAAAAGCTGATCAATAAGAGGGATTTGAGTGTTTGGTGCTGGAAACTGTTGTTATTTCCCCAGCTGTGACAGAGAAAGAGAAAAGCACCTTCAACCAAAGCTGTGCTTCTCTCAGTTTGTCTCCTAATGTGACTGTGCCTCAGTTATTCAGCCAAAAATGCTGCTCCATGAGTCAGCCCTGCCTTTATCTCATGCCAGAGCCTGAATCTTCAGCTCCTCTCTGCCACGGTTGGCTCAGTGCACAATCACACACCTCCATGGGTAGATCTGCTTTGCCATTCTGGCTTGGCTTGCATGGGGAGTAAATCTATCTGCTCCTGGTGATTTTCTCCTAGTCTTCCTCTCTCTCTGTTCTAGGAGCTCTCCTGCAGCTCATCCCACTCGAGAGTTACTCAGGATGTAGTTTGACTGATGTTAGGAGCAAAACCAGCTTCAGCTGCTTCCTTTCCTCTTGCTTCTGGGAGCCTTTCCCCTGTCCCTGCCATACTCCCCCATCCTCAAACTCTGTCAGCACAGCTGATTTCTCATCACCCTAGAAATCCTGGCCAAAAATACTGTGGGGGGAAGGATTTATTTAAAAACATAAATGAGTTTGTTGAGCCACATCAAGGACAGAGAGCTCTGAGGGAGAGCAGAGGCAAACAGGAGTCCCTTAAACTGATCCTCCACCAAAATACATTTCATTAGGTAATCATGTCCTTGTCCTGTTAAGAAAACCTCTGATGAGCAAAATCCTCCACTGTGAACTCCAACTCATGGACATATTTTCACATGCCCACTCAGTCATGTGGAATTTCACATATATTTAGCATATTGTACCTCAATGTCAGTTTTTTAGTTCTGTCTTCTGAGGGTTTGACTTTTAACATTCCAGAGCTGATATCCTTTTCTCTCTGCTTAGCCATGATCTGTTCTCAGAAATGTATTTCAGTGCTCTGAACCTGCTTTATTGAGCTATTTCATTGTGTCTTCTCTGTTCTTTTGAACACTTCTGGATAACTGACACACATTTTCCTCAGTGTCCTCTGGGAGATTTGGAGCCTTAAGAACTGCACCTTCTCATTTTGATGCATCCTCTTTTTTCATCATTCCCTTTTCTGTTACTAAAGCTCTAAGCAGAGTAAACAGTGAAACTGGAGATAAAATTTCAATAAACAGCAATGTTAAATGTGACTATTATAATAAAGAGGTCAACTATGTAAGTTATGATGGTTGTTAACCAAGAATTTTTCTTGCTCACCACTGTTTGTCTTTCCCTGACACACACCAATACAATCACACACACAGAGTGTTTTCAAAACTAAAATTGAAGAACTTGGATATGAAAATTTCCTGCTAATTTCTGCTAAACCTTTTTGTTTACAGCCTGGCCTGGACTTCCTTCGCTTGCTGTATGGCTGCAGCTGTCACCACCCTCAACAAATACACCAAAACTATTCTGGAGTTCAAGCACAAAAGAAAAAAGCTGGAAAGGAGTTTGAGGATTAAATATATGTTCCCTGACTATCTAGCTCCAGAGAAATCTTGCAATGTATATGTGAACTCTTTCCAGAACAGCACTGAGGACCCCACACAGACAATGAGAGGGTTGAGGCACTTGGCCACCATCTCAGTCCTGTAAAGCTGAAGATATCTCAAAGCATCCTGTAAATCATAGAATCATAGAATTTAAGGATTGGAATGGACATTATATATCATCTAGTCCCAACCCCTGCCCTGGGCAGGGACACCTCCCACCAGAGCAGGTTGCTCAAGGCTCATCCAACCTGGCTGTGAACACTGCCAGGGTTGGGGCAGCCACAGCCTCCCTGGGCACCCTGGGACAGTGTCTCACCACCCTTAGAGTAAAAAGCTTTTTCCTCACATCCAGCCTAGACTTTCCCTCCTTCAGTTTGAACCTGTTACCCCTTGTCCTGTCACTGCAGTTCCTAACACAGAGTCCCTCTCTGGCTCCTTGTAGCCCCTTCAGAAATTGGAAAGTTGCTCTGAGGTCTCCACACAACCTTCTCTTCTCCAGGCTGAACAGCCCCAACTCCCTCAGCCTGTCCTCACAGGGGAGATGCTCCAGTGCTCTTAGCAACTTCATGGCCTCCTCTGGACTTGCTCCAACAGTTCCATGTCCTTCTGATGTTGAGGACACCAGAACTGTGTGCAGGATTCCAGATGGGTCTCACCAGAGCAGAGCAGAGGGGAAGAATCACCTCCCTTGACCTGCTGCCCACACTCCTTTGGATGCAGCCCAGGGTTTGATTGGCTTTCTGGGCTGAGCTCACACTGCAGCTCATGGTGAGTTTCTCATCCACATGACAATACTAGATCTGAATGAAACAGCATTAATGAGTAAAATGTCTCCATGTGTAGCATTATTTATTTTTCTTAATAAAGAAATGGTATTTCCATGGGTGTTTCAAGTCTTGGTGTTGGAAAAGTAGCTTCAAGAGTGTCAGTTGAGAAAACAAGAGGTCCCACACTGCTGTGGTTTTTAAGCCATCTCTTAACTCCAGCAAACTCTTGTGGGAGTTTGCTGGAGTTTCAGAGAAGGGATTCAATCCTAAATCTTGATTGAAAAGACTGTACAAAATCCCCTCCCCAAACCAAACCCCATGGAGAGCAGGGCAGCAAATAAGGCATATGGTGCATGGCTTGGAGAACTTTTTTGCTATTAAAGGTACAATCTCTGCAGGAAAATCTGAGCTTTGCAACCTGTTGTCACGCGGGGGTCGGACTCTTCTCCCAGGCAACCAGCAGCAGGACAAGAGGGCACAGACTCAAGCTCTGCCAGGGGAGGGTTAGGTTGGATATTAGGAAGAGATTTTTTACAGAGAGAGTGCTCAGGCATTGGAATGTGCTGCCCAGGGAGGTGGTGGATTCCCCATCCCTGGAGGTTTTCAAGCTGAGACTGGATGTGGCACTTAGTGCCATGGGCTGGTGACCATGGTAGGGCTGGATTTGATGGTCTTTGAGGTCTCCTCCAACCAGGTTGATTCTCTGATTCTATGAGAGTCCCCTGGCCCCGGCAGAAGGGGGTTTGTTTAGCCCCAGACAGGATCTGGGACAGGATTTGGGGAATTAATTATGGCCTATGCTGAAGGGATTCTAGCTCTTGGTTTCTTTAGCACTTGAAAGCCAAATTAGGTGGAA
>NW_008669191.1:0-36846 GCF_000695815.1 Acanthisitta chloris
ATATATATGTATGTATGTATGTATGACTGTAAAATGCTTATGCAGCTAATTAAAGGAAACTGTGACATTTTGTGGCCTGTTGATATAATGTCATTAAAGTGAAATGTCTGTCAAACACCTGCTGCTCTGTGCAACCTCCTACCTGGCAGCACTGTGAGCACTGAGATTAGAGGCATGCACAGCAGAAAAGCTGCTGTGTGGCATGCTTTTATTTCAACCAGTTTATGCCACACACAGCATAAAACACTGTAATTTCTGTTTTCAATTCTCCTTTAAAGTCCTTGGCAATTGTATTTATCTCTTTCAGTACATAGACACCATTGTGAAGAGGGATGATACTTCTTAATAATGTATTTCTCTCCCTTTCTCTCTCTCTCTCTCTTTTCTTATATATATTAGGAAAAAGGGGATCAAAGAAATGCATTTTACTTAGGAGGCACAAAAATTCATGAGTATCCTGATCTTTTTCAGGAAGGCTCAGAGGAAGACTTATACATTGACCCACTATTGATTACCTCTTTCAAAAATATTATACAGGAAAACCTCTTAGACTTTCTGCACAGAATTTGACCTTTAGTAAAAGGCTAATCATGCCCCAGATAAGCTTTTTTTTTTTTTTAAAATTAGAAATATCATAATTTTAGGTGCCAGTGTAGCAGGAAAACCACTGTGTTGACCAATGTGAATGACTGTTCTGAATTTAAATAATGACAAAAATGTAACAGCAGATGCCAGGATTATATAGGTTATATTGCTTGGATCCTTTCTAAGAATCACTAAAACTTCTACCAGACCTGAACTGGGACAGTGAGCAAACACATTTCTGACAAGGAGGAATTTTTTATGAGTTGCATTTCCCTGCTCATATGCTGGGATCCAGTGGGCAAAGTATCACCTTTACAGTAGAAATATACACAATGAGATTTCTTGAGATGGATTGAATCATTGGTCATTGTATAAAATGTCTTGATGGAATTGGTAAATGGCAAGGATAAGGATAGGCTACCATCTAGTGGATACATCATAAAATTATTACATTTGTATTTAACACATTTTGTGACTTGAATGGCTAAACCAAAGAAAATCAATTCAACTCTTACATGCTGAAGTGCCACCTGAAAGCACTCTAACCATTTATGCATTCAGACTGATTTTAAAAAAACTTGCTGTGCTTTCTTCTGGTACCTCAAAGCAGCTCTGCTTGTCCCAAAGCTAAAAGAGATGAGACAGATAGTACCATATTTGACAGGTGTCCTTATTCCTTATTGACCTCTAGGATACAAGCATACAACCATACATTAGTATCTGTATGGCAGCTTGGAGGTGTAAAGCCCAGAGAAAGGTCTAAGATAGACAAACTAGAGGAAATAAGATATTTAACTCAAATATCATGGCACATGTCTAAAGGCACAACATAAAATGCCCAGTGTAGTAATTAAGACTCAGCAATTGCTAAGGAAAGAGTACAAATGCAATTTTGTTTATATCTCTGCTATACCAAATTGGCTTCAGTGCAGTGATTTCTAACCTGAACTGCTATGCTTGCCTCTGGAGGAATAAGACCTCAGAAGCATCTTGATCTGCTGATGTACCTCTGTGTACACTGAGGTCTTTGTGTGATGTGAGTAAGAATAACAAGAGTAAGTCGTGCAAACTTCTGAGTCTAATCTAAATTGGTGGAATCAGCAATGCAACTGGGCAGACAGAAATGGAATGGAGTTGCTGGATGCATTCACGTGTCTTTGTTGCTCCGAGAGCTGCAGCTCAGTTACAAAGGACATGGTTTTAAATGCAAAGCATATGGAAAAAGAGTTGAGGAGCACATTCTTTAGATGAACATTCTTGTCACAGGAAGTACTTGCATCAGAGAATGACAGATTAAAACAAAAATAGAGCAGCCTGGTCTACCAGGCTTGTGGATTACCCTGAAGATGTTCTGATCTGATCAGATGTTGTAACTCCCTGTGATAGTGGGTGATAGCAGCTTCAGAACTATTCATTATTGTCTAATGACAGTGAGCATGACACAGATCTACCTTATTAGCTGAACCATCAGTATGTCTACAACTCAGTTTCTTGAACAATGGAAATAAGAGCTGGTTTGTGTGCCAAACCTCTTCATGCTGCCTACCTTGACCTTCCATATCTGCACAGACAATAACAGGTGGCAAGTGTGTGCTGTGGGATGAACATGTTATGTGCTTCCCTGCAGGGATGTGCCATGAGCTGAAGGGAATAATGATGGGACTAGATGATCTGTAAGGTCCATTCCAATCCTTAAATTCTATGATTCTATGATATGATTCTATGAATGCTGGGAAGAGTGCTATGGTAGCTGGACCCTCTCCTTCTCCCAGCTGGTACTGAGACAGGGAGTACTGAAACTGCTATTTGTATGGACCTGTAGTAAATGGCTGCATTATCTGTGGGGCAAAGATGAGGCAGGTTGAGAACATGAAAAGACAGACCATGAGATATTCTACAGCTAGCTTTAAGCTGTCTGTCTCCAGTGGTGTTGCCAATACAGCCATGGAAGCACACAGTTCAGTATAGGTATTTACCAGGCAGTTTTTCACCCAGTTTTTTGGGTAATTAATGCCACTTCTGCTGTTTCAGTGCAACTGAAGCTAGCCCAGACAGCCAGTTCTAAATTACAAATTCTTTCCTAGACTTAATAACATGAAAAATACAAGGTTCATACCTACCCTGTTAAAGGCATCAACACCTGCTTTCTTTAACTAATTACCTGTTTAGCTTTGGACTAGCCTATCTCAAGCCTAGCCAACCTACTGTAGCTGTTTAGATAGCTCAATTTCTGGCCTAAAAAGACACACAAAGTAACAAAAAGAGAGGAGGTTGAAAAGGAAGCTTGCTCCAGGTCAAATTTGTGTGGACAGTTGTAATTCTGCCAGACTGGAGCAGCAGCTCCTGCCTAGAGGCAGCAGTCTTCTTCCTGGTCCATACATTTCTTGCTAGAACCTGGAATTGTAAAGGAAATCTTCTAGCTGAATGATGTTTCCTTCTATCTCTTGGTGGTAGGAGACAGCATTAGATAAACAGGCAAAGTCCCAATTAAGAGTCCTTCAAGTTAAACAGTGAGCTGTTGCAAGTGACAAGACCTGAGGTTTGTTGTTAAAGTCCATGGGATGTGGTAACAGGGCATTGGGACTACAGCAAGACAAACACAAAAGAAGAGTTGTTTAAATTCTCCATCTCTGATAAGGTAGAAACTCCCCACTTTTACAGATTTTATGTTGCTGCTCCACAGAAACCAAAGAAATCCTCTTCTAAGTTTTTCTAATACTCTTTGTCCAACTGGTCTTAGCCCACCAAGGTCATATCAGTGAAGTCTGGTTCACAAAATAACATGCCTAACTTTCATGAAGTCTGCCCAGGTAGAATATTTTAGGATGGGTTTGTCTGAATTGATCTTCTGTAGAGGTCTGTCTTCCACGTGTGTCACCTGCTGCCTGTTACCCATCACAGCAGCAGCACTTCAGATTAGGCATCCCATAATCAATACTGAGAAAAGCATTCCTGTTTTACAGAGAAAAAGGATACAACTGCCTCTGGTGTTTTAGCTAACTCATTATCCAAAGGGTAAAATTATGCTCAGTGCTACCAAAGATGTTCCCAAATTGTAAGAGAAACCTCAGTCCATCACCCAATTCTGCACAAAAAAGAAGGCACAAATTAAGAACATAATAGTATTTTTACATATGTATGGGCTTTTTCCTGAGTTGAAAATAATATAATGCTTTTCCAGAAAAAAAAATAAAAATTGTACCAGTAACCACAACCCCCTTGAATTCAATATAGTGAGGTGTAAACATGGAATAAGTTCTCAGAACTCAACAAATCAAGACTAATATATAACCAGAGGACAGATTTTTGTGAATTGGAATGTTTTGTGAGCAGGATGTGAATAGTAAAATTTACTGACATGGAAGGGAGCTGGAGATTCCCCAAGACATCAGATCTGAAGCACAGCAGTTCATACATCTCAAGGAAGAAGGAGGAAAGGACAAGGTGGTGAAGAGGCAAGAGGGAGAGGAGAGCAAGAGTCCTTATGCTGACATATTGATAGTCAGCTTCCAGGATGGGGAAGTTTACTTTTGTACCTTTTTCTTAGCCTGGTTTCTGTCTGCACTTATGAAGATTTACTCCTCCTGAATGGACATTTCTGTCTGCTGCTGTGTTTGAATTTTCGCCCCACGGCTGCATCAGCTCGCATCATGTGCTTATCTCTATTTGGAGAATGGAAACACTTAAAAAGCCTTTCCCCCAGCCAGTGCCTGTGACCTTGCATTGAGCAGAGCTGTGCAAACGTTCAGAACAAAATCCAAATGCAAACCTGAAACTTGCCTTTGGGTTTTGTTATGAACTTGAAACTGAATTTTACCGTAAGTTTTATGAGCCTAGTCTGAGTTGGAGGGGACCTGGGCTGATTTAAGGTTTTACAGGGAACCATTTGATACTCAGAGGCTTAATGTGATTTTGGCTTGAAACAAGCAATTCTTGGCTGACTTCGGGGGTTTGAATCCCATATCCAAGGCGAAATCCAAGAGCTGTGTAAACTTCGGACAAACTGAAGCTAGTGTGTGCGTGAGCTGACGCACACACGAGTTACATCTTAATGCACATCGCCAAATTCTGCTTGGGATTGTGGTTCTGTTCAGAAGCATCAGGACGTGTCTCCTGAAGTGCCACTCCAGAGCTGAGCACTCTGGTGAAATACGAGTTGCAGACAATTAAAGCTCAGACCCTGCCCTTCCGTAAACAAACACCTCTCTCCGTATGTTTGTGGAGTAATAGTGACATCCTGTGGCCAGTCCAGATCAGTCCCAAGCACGGACAGGCTGTTTATTTCTACTGGCGCTAGACATGGAGACCTGCTAAGAGAAAAGAGGAAGGCAGAGCTGGAGAGGGAGAAATTCCATCCTTCCTTAATCTAGATGTTAAATATCAAAGGAGAGGAAAGAGTTACAACCCACTTGTTCTTTAGTCATAATCCAAACATTAAGGCCCTTAGCTAATTTAAATGTAAAGTGATTTTAAACATGCTTTCAGAAGCCGAGCATAGAAATGAATACCCATGGGAGACACCAGGCACAGCAACTGGAAGGGGGAATAGGGAAACTAAGCTTGGAGCCTAGCGCGAAAAGAGGCCATCGGTGGGGTGGGAGTCAGGGATGTTTGAGACCATCCTCCAGAGCCTTCTGAGATGATCCAAATAAACCAAGTATAAAGGTACAAGCAGAAGGTAGCGCTGAAATGGAAGAGCAGTTTCATTTCCCAGGCATGCTGTATTTTGATGTTAACAGGCACGGCCGTGGCGCTGTGGCAGGTTCCGTGAGGAATGGCTCTTTTTTCCCTTGTAGTTGACATGCTCTTGCTCAAGTGTAGAAGAAATATACTGCCAGGTGAGTCAAGTATAAGGTTTGCCCAGAAAAGAGAAAATTTAAGAGGAAAAAAAAAAAGGTGTAGGGCAGCCAATAAATTGTCAATGAAGAGAGAAAGCAGGCAAAGGGAGCAGCTGGCTAGAGCCCAGCAGAAGAAACTCAGTGCCTGGGAGACCAGATTTCTGTGCTACATTATTTCAAAAGCCAAGGAGCCACTGGAGTTCATGGAGTGCAGAGCTGGACAGCCAAGGTGACTTTTCTTACTAGTACTCTCATTTTTATTGCCTGAATTATGGCAACTCCTGTGATATGGCAAAGATGCTGTTCCTGCCCTGAAATGTCCACCAGTGTTGTTTGATGCCATGGACAGCATGATCCAAGGCCACCCAGATACAAGGAAGTCATCTAGACACAAGGAACACAGTGTGCTGTGGGATTATGACTGAGCTGAGTGGCAGAAGGGAAACATAAAAAAGCACAGAGTGTCAGGGAGAGAAAATGGTTTCCCTTTGTGCGGAGAAAAGAAGGAGTGGGGAAGAGGTGAAGTTGTGATGTTTTCCAGTGACCACAGCTTCTCTGTAGAACTTGATTGTCCCAAGATATTTCCTGAATTGCAAAGGCTTGTTGTATGGGAAAGAGGTCATGTTGTATGTGGTCTTTCAGAGAGAACATTCGCTCTTGCAAGTATTTGGTTTGCATTTGGAGCCTACAAGGTAGTGGCAGATATAAAGTCGTACCTTGACACTGGCTTGAGGTTCAAGTACATGTTTCCTAATGGGGTAAGGGACTTGTTTCATTGGACAGCTGGCAAGAGCAAATGATTTAGTGAACATGCAATGTTTGAGGCTACTCTCACAAGATGGACTGAATTTCAATTGATGGGACTAGTCTTCTGCCTTCTCAGACGGGTGTAGAAAGCCACAAGTATCTTTTTGTCATATCAGGGGTCTGCTAGAGGAGGACCATTCCCCTAAACAAAACAAAACCAAACCAAACCCTAAAATTTACACACAGACACATTTTAGCTACAAACCAATTCAAGTCCCTAGTGTCTGGCACAGCAAACTGTGGACGGATACACTGGTCTGTAATTCAGTGTCTCTGTGAAACAGCAGAAAGACCAGAGCAACTGAAGGCAGAGTCAGTGAGGTAAAACAAGACAGATGCAAGAGCACTAATGTGGCCCTGAAACAAAACAGCTACCTGGAGAGAGAGTTTGGGGACTGAATGCTGACTAAAAGAAGCCAGGTGCTGTAAAAAGTGAAAGAGGCTCCTGTTACCTGGTTCTCTGCCCATGCTGTGAGAAGAAAGGCTTCAGGTATTTCTGTAAAATACAAAGAACTATATCCAAAATTGTAGATCATCATGATTTTCTCACCCTACTGGGGACAACCCACAGTGTCTTGGATTTGATCTAGCTGCCTAGCCAACACCAGTTTTGGTCTGATAGATTAGCAAAGTCTCTGTGGTTTGTCATCACTGCTGCTTCAATGTCCTCCAAATACCTGCCTCTCATCACTGTACTGCACAATTCCCCAGTTAGGCTGTAGTGCCAGGTGCCATACTCTCCTACTTGCTATGCTCTGATTGAGTTTGTAGGCCTTACAAACACAGAGGTAATGCTATTAGTTTTCAAGAGTGAAATTCTTCTATCTGATCATTAACTTTTCCCATTGCTTCTTGCCCCCTGTGCTGTAACTCTTTCCTGCTGCATCCACAAACTGCTTCTGCTGGAATGGTAGAGACAGGAGTCTCTTAACCAGACACTGGAGCTCCCTACATCCTTCCAAAACCTGAGGTTTACAAAAACAACTTTCAGGATCTGCCGTGTTAAAAGAAAGTAGCATGCTAAGGTTTAGCCCTCCTCTTGCTGAGAATTTCCTTTTGTTAGATGGGGATGTAGCACCCCCCAGACTTAAAATCAAACATTTGCTTACAAGGGTCAAGTGCGTGCAACTGGACCATGCCTGATTCTAAATCTGACCTGTGATAAAAATTGTTGCTAAAAAGAGCACATCACAATAGAATTCTAAGGATCTCTTCAAAATATATAAGCATAGCTGGCCACCTACGTATCAAAGATGTTTAGGAGGGGACAAGTGTTAAGGAGGAGTCCTAAAGAATCAGCTCTTCTATTCCTTGAGGCCCTCACATTGGTGAAATTGATGGAAAATCCTAGTTTTTTAATTTTGATTTTGCCCCCTGCTTTTGTCTCTCTCCATCTTTCCCTTCAT
Organism: Acanthisitta chloris; assembly: GCF_000695815.1. Classification (NCBI taxonomy): domain Eukaryota; kingdom Metazoa; phylum Chordata; class Aves; order Passeriformes; family Acanthisittidae; genus Acanthisitta; species Acanthisitta chloris. Next base: position 7,637 of record NW_008669191.1, read on the forward strand.
GCCTAGATCCTTTATTCTGTTGTGGAAAAGGGTGGGGTGATTACTCCCTCTGTTAGCACATAGGCTAAGGAGAAATTCTCATATTTTGTGATATCTGGTAAAGTTTGGAGATTTTCTGCAAAGAGTCTAGAATTTCACCTCTCTGTCTTGTTCTGCAGCTCCTTCTCACTGTGTCCTCAGCACACAACTGTCTCCCTGCCAATAACCTCCGGTCCTGGAGCAATACCAGGTAGGTATGTGAGTGATCTCTTGGTCCATGTGGGCCATGGCCAATCCTGCATATGGTCCATGCTAGTCCTGAACCATGGTTCAGGTTGTCCAGGGATGTGGTGGCTGCCCTGACCCTGGCAGTGTTCAAAGCCAGGTTGGATGAAACCTTGAGCAACCTGATCCAGTGAGGAGGTGTCCCCCTGGCAGGGGGGGTTGGGAATAGATGGTCTGTAAGGTCCATTCCAACCCCTAAATTCTATGATTTGCAACCTAGCTGTGTGCCTCAGGTGGCAACATTGCATCTCTGAGGGGCCAAGCTGGAATCATTGGAAGTCCATTACTGAGTCCTCTGCTGTAGAAGAACCATTTTGCCTCCAAGTTCCTCTTCCCTTTTACCCAACTCAGTGCTCCCAAACTGTTCTCTGCCGCTTGTAGACAAGGGAATTATGATGTCTAGTACCCTCAGTGTTTTGGAGCAATGGGCACAGGTGGGAGGAGACCCATGGAAAGCTGAGCATGGACAGTCAGGATGGCAGTGCCCTCAGGGGCCTGAGAATTAACATCAAACAAATACACCAGTGCCTGTTAAATTAAATAAACAATTAATGCAAGTCATCATAGGTTTCAGCCAGTACTTTCTTCAAAAACTAGTTACCACCATGCCCCCAAATCAGCTTGACTAATACAAGGTGCTAGTATCTCCACATAGTTTTTGCATGGAAGCTGATGGAGCTATGTGAGAAGGAGCTAATTCCAAGGCACAGTACATGTTTCACAGAGCACAATCACGGTGCTAGTAACACACATTCAACATTGCTTTCTGCCTCAGACAGTTCATTGCTTCCTGTACGTTAAGTGAAGCACTGGAAAAGAACATATTAGAGCAAGATCTGAAATCTAGCAATTCTGTTAAGGTTAGAAAAATTCTAGCTGAGCTGCAGCAAGAAAAGAGGTTTTTAAATGCCAGCTGAGGCAGAAGGTTTTGTCTCATTGGAACTCTACTTATTCCATGCTTGAGCAGCTCTTGCAGCAGCAGGAACCTGAGTCAACCTATGTATACAAAAGACAGGCTTAGTAGATATGAAGCTGGGATTCATTTATTGGAATTAATTTTGGCTACTTTTCCTAATTCTCTCCAGGAAGCCTCGTTGGCGGCAGGTGGGAGTTAAGGTAGCTATATTTCTGGTACCTGTATTGTTTATCTATAGTCTAATCTGAAAAAAATTAAAAGGAGCACTTATTCACTAGCAGTAAAAAAGATAGGGGCTAGTGAAGAAATTTGGGCTCCTTTTTATCATTATTATTATTTTTATTTTTATACCCTGAAATAATGCTGTGTTTGATTCCAATTTCACAGAGGAAAATGAAACCCTGGGACGATATATTGGTCCCTGGAAGGCAATTCCTGTAAACAAATTAATACAACTCAGGCCTACCTCTTCTACATTTTGTTCCTTTTCTTGTGCAGCTTATTGATTGATTTACCTCAGGGAAGAGATTCCTCTGACTCAGATACTAAGCAAGTTCTTAAGGAAAATATCAGCTTTAAAAAGGGAGCAGAAGAAAGAGCAGCAGTTGCAAAAATTGCTAATCTTTCATTTGCAGGAGCTACTGAACATCTGGATAGTATGAAGCTCCTTTAACCCCCTGAGTGCAGAAAGAATTAGCACCAAAGGGCAGCCCATGCTAATTCAGTGCCATTAAACTTGTATAAGCTAGAAGAATGTGATGTTATACTTCCATAGGGCCATATGGATACCACTTTGCACTTTGTATCCATCAGAGGGACTAGCAAAACTAGTTCAGTATTGTACAGTATGGCTTTTAGAAAGATAAAATAGCCCCTGTGCAATATTACACAGTATTACACACGTCTATCATATCATGTCTTGGAAGCAACCTACCCTTTTAACTATAGGTGGACAGCTTGTCTGATGACATGTCACTTTTGAGCTTCCATGTTCAGAAGAGAAAAAGACTAAATATTGCAATAAAAACAGAGGTCATGATTATTTTTTTTAATGATTAGGAACTCTTTTTATTTTATAAGGAATCTGGCATTTTATTAATCCTGCTGACTAGAGACTTTGTTTTCAGACAAGTTTTTATCTCATGTCTCCAGCTTTAAAATATGACTTCCTGTTAATCTTGCTGCTCCCTTCATTCACCTTTGTCCATAACAGAGAGGAAAGCATAGCACTTCCCTTGGAGCCCCCTTCATAGCTTTCATGTTACCTTCAGTTAAGCCCTATTTTAGCTCTCTCTGAATATCATTTTTCTGAATGGTGAAAAATGAATAGGATTTGCTTTCAAAGTCAACATTATCTGTGCTAAACAGTAACAATATACCTAACATTTTATAGTGACTTTCATATGCAGATTTGGAGCTGCTTTAACAGAGACAGGGAAATTGTTTTAAGGCCATTGGCACAAAGACATACATAGAAGTTAATGCTGAGATTTTCAAAATTAGCCCCACCCCCATCCTGTCAGGGCCTGACAGCCAAGATGCAAAACCCTGAGTAGCTCCTTTGCTGTGAATCAGTATTAATGTCTTCCACTGGAGTTATTTTGCTCTTATATAGGTATGACTTAGACATGAGTGATTCCTAGTATCTTACCTTTTAAATGACCTGTAAGATCAGTCAGCACACACCATACATCCTCCAACATATGCTTTCATGTATTAGGAAAATTAACAAGTATCATAAACGAGAACGGTACTTTAAACACAATGAACCAGAAGGGGAACACTCTGCTTCCAAAAAAACACCCCACCTTACTTCAAACTACATAGGAGTATGCAAAATCATAGTAATCCCTGTCATCCTCTATTGCTATAGGAACTCTCCTCACTGAAAGCCTGAGTGCTTGGGAAGAAGTCTCTGGATAACGCTTTAGAGACTCAAGGATTGCAAGACTCCAGCTTTTGGAGTTCCCTGGGGCTGGGGGTTTAGGTAAGGACTCCACACTTGGATCGAGGCTCAGGATGTGCTTGTTTTCTCTCCTACAGTGGTGAGTCAGATCAGATCCGATTCGCAAGCTCAGCCTCCCGCTGGGCAGTAAAAACACCGCTCTCCTTTTGGGTATAGTTCCAGCTCCAAAATAAACACTGAGAGCAGCCAAACTATGGTCAAAAAACATCTAGAATGAGCACACTGGGTTGCAAAGGGGATGTCAGGAGGCTGTCGCTTCAGACAGTGCACCCTGCCGAAACTTCTCACATGACCTTCAGCATACAGACAGGTCTCTGCTCCTGTCAAACCCAAGAGAAATGTTTGTACATTCCAGTTAATTGCGAAGCTTGGCAGCGGAGCAGCAGAAAGTGACTGCAAAGCACAAAAACATCAGAGAGCTGTAGAGTGCCCTGAAAACTGCACACGTTTAGGGGATCTGAATTCAACATATCCAGGCCCAGTACAGAAGAAACACCCCAAATTAAACCAACTTCACCCCCTGAATTATATCCCAAAACAATCCCAGAGTTGGATACTAATGCTATTTTTTTAGGGGAATTGAGACAACCTTTTTCCCCCCCCCAGATTATTTGTGTGCATTGTCAGACTTGCCATGCAGTCCTGTCCTCTAAAGCGCTTTATAATAACATACCTTTTTGTGGTAACTTGAAAGGTAATTCACAAATCCCAGGGGAAACACTCCTCCTTTGGCAGAGGAACTCTCAAAAATCATCTGTCACTTGGAGCTTCTAGGCTATGCCTTCCATCCTGGAAGGCTCCTAGAGCAGGCTGTGCTGTGTTAATGAGAATATCAAGGTGATTGCATTGCAAAGGCCAAATAGCTTGTTTTGAGCTGTTTCTCTTAGGTGAGTATCCAGCTGAGATATTCAGTCCCACAAGACTTCATTCCCAGCACAGCTGACTTGCTTCATTGGAAGTTCAGTCTTTGGTCCTGGTACGCAGAGCAGATGTCTTTTTTTGTGTCCACAGAGAACTTAGTGATTTCTTTAACATTGAGGGAGAGTTGACGTGCAAACCACAACAGGCTGCTTTTTTTTTTTTTTGAGTGAATGCTCCATGGACTTAATCAGACTCTGGGTTTGTCCATAACAAGTTCAATAGTTGCTATTTGCTCTTAGATACTCAGCTTCATTAAATGTAAAAGTTTCAGCTTTTGCCAGCAGTTAGTTGCATCTAGATCTATAAAGGCTGTTCTGTCTCTCTAAGATGAGACATAAAACTGAGGTCTTGACCATCTGTGGTCATTAAGGATCCCATGGCATGCTTCAGAGGGTGAAGATGGTAGCTTTTGTGTCAGGACCAAATTCTAGTCTGAGTAACTTAATTCCTTCCATCCTAAAATTCACCCTGAGCTTTTAATATGAGATACACTGTTTTCTTCAGTGTGTATAATATATAATATATTGGTGGACTGTTAGCTGATTGCCATATTCTATCCCAAAAATTGTAGCATTATAGCAGTGGGTTAAATGAAGTGTGCAAGTAAATATGTTCGTCCTGTTGGTCACAATACAACACAGACTGAGCCTGTCTCAGCACAATAATGTACACACACACACACACCTGTGAAAGCATGTAGACCACTCAGAATTACAAGGTTTTAATTTTTACTTACTTATGAAATGAAAATCTGGTATCTTACAGATCCTGGCCTTCACTGGTCAGTAGAGTGGCAAACCCCACCTGAAAAGAGATAAGGTTGGCTACAAAGGAAGAACCATTTCTCCCATGTGTGGAAGCTAAAAACAGTATGTAAAAGCAGAATAAATATCTACCACAACCTCAGTGAGGTGTTTTTGATCTACTGTCCTGCTGGCAGCATGTAGTGGAACATATACATGAGAAAAACAAGAAGGACTGTATTTATCTTTGTGTCCCATAATGCAATACACTGCACATTTAGCATTCTGCCATAATGCTTTGGTTGACTTTTTTTTGAATTCTGCTAAAAAGGGAATACATTTGACTCCAGGATACCTGCCATTCCAAGTTAGTGAACCCATCTGTCTGGTTTGTGTGTCACTGCTGAGGTCCTGTTCTAAGCAGACCTGAAAGTTGTATTGCCTGTTTATTTCAGTACACGTTGTAAGTACTCAGACCCTCTCTACCCATTTGTTATCTGTAGAGAACTTAAGGCGATTTAGCTCTACATATCCTTTATCTGTGTGTGGATCATCCCTGAAATAGAAGGTAAGACCATGGAAAAATGTCTGACAAAGTAGACACCATAGATTGCAAAATACTTCGAGAGTCCACTTGATTAAATATAAGGCAATTATTTGCAGTTACATTTCTTTTAAACTCTGAAAGGTAGACTGAAAGATGGACTACTTGTAGCAGCACATGGAAGAAATCTGAACATGGCCTAGAGTACAGACTTCTCAATAAAGACCCACTGAAGCTGAGAGGTCAGTGCCTGCTTTTCTGTCTGATTTTGTGGAGAATGAAACCATAGGTCTAACTATTGGAAATAATTTTTCTATAAACTTCAGTTATTCGTAATACAATAATCCTTCATATGGGCTATAAACTTTTGGTTCCCCTCTCTTCCAAGTTGCAAGATTGAAGTGAAACTTGGCAATATTCTGTTTGTTGAAATGAAAGGCCCTAGGTCAGATTCTGATCTCCCATTGGCCTTACACCTGTGAACTGGCTTTGTTGGAGTATTTTTTTACTTACACCACCACAAGCAATAACAGAATCAGACCCTGCATATGCTTTTTATCTAAAGCTGTGTTCCAGATGTGTTTATGTAGCCTGTTTTCAATAAAATGTGTGCATTTTAAAATGTAAATGGATTTTTCTTTAATTATAACCATATGGACTGTTATTAACTTTTCATTTTAAAAGTGCAGATACAGCTAGCCCGGCCATATTGAAGCATCACAATGGGTTCACTTGACCAGTTTAGCATTCACACAACACCCAGGCAAATATAAGACTCTTAAGGCTAGGAAAGACGGGGAAAAACATGAGATAGCATCCTCAGGCTTTGAAGTATGTGAATCCATTCCTTGGAAAACTGTGCCTTTTTGACTTTCCTGATATTAGAGTGCCTCATTATGTTGATATCTTTTCCTCACCCTTTTCCAAGAGGAGGCAAAATTAAGTGCACAGCTGGTTCAGCATATTCTCGCAAACTGTGTGATAACTACTGGGTCCTTTTTTGACTGCCTTTGCTACAAGGTAGTAGCAGTGCTCAGTGTTAAGCTTCTTTACAGATTCAGGCTGCTGATTCATGCCTTGAACCGAATAAGCCCTCCAAATCAGAGTTACATGGCTGGATTGGTCTGTTAGGAGAATCTGTGCCTATTTGGGAGTTAGGTCTGAAACATATTCCTCCCTGCACTTTCTACCTCTATGCTGTGGTGCCACATGCTGAGGCTCTGGGAGGGAAAGGTCAGTCTGCTGCTGCCCCTAAACCAGTGACCAGCTTTGTGCACAACATCAGCAGCAGTGCCTGAGGGGACGAGACCTCCCTGACTCTCCTGCTTGACAGTGCCTGTTCCTGGGGGTCCCTGTACCCCACACAGCCTTTTGTGCATCTCTGCACCAGGGGGGTGGTTCCCAGCCCAGACTGGGGGATAGATTTTTTCAACAACGGAAAAGAAGAAGCAAGTTAAAAAGTTTTGATTGATGGATTTTCCATTAAAAATGGAGACAGATTAGTTAATGAATAAATGTTTAAGAGAGTGATATCAGTTTTGATGGAGTTTTTCATATGGTCTTCCTGAAATGATGGATTTCAGTAAGGAAAATTCACTTGAAAAACATTTAATTATGCATCCACAGCTCCATGAGATATATGGCTGGTATAAGCAACATAATGCTTATGATTTTCCTTAGTACATTTTGATATAATTAAATGGATCTTTTTTCACTACAGTTCCATGAGAAATTTTGGGTTTATTATCTTTATGTGTCTGTTCTGTTTGTCCATTTGGAACAACTATTTTCAAGTGAAATTGACTCTGAAAGTGAATTTTATTAGCCAAACCTGATAACGATTCAAAGTTCAGTCATGCTTCTGTACTATAAAGATGCTTTCTTTCCTAGACAACAGAGACCATCTTGTGTCCTACTATCATTATTATTTCCTCCCTTCTTAATTTCCCCATTCTGGGCACCTTGGATTCTTATATTTGACCCGTGTCTTCTTCAGAATACAGCTGCCAAGTGGTGGGAAATTTCAGTCATCTCAGACTTGGACCAGTTAAGAATGTTTTTTCTCCTGGACTCAAGTATTGAGGACTCCTATTCAGCTGCGTCCTGGTAACATACAGCAAAAGAAGGATGTTCACACAGAACAACCACACTGGTCAGAGTACTCCTGTGCTCTCTTGAGGAGAAAAGTGTTTGATAAATGGAGGAAATGTCTATTCCTGGCAGTAGAGAATGGTGTCCTTCACTGTGGGGCTCAGGCTTTCCCCAGACCTTCCCAGGGCTGCAGCCATGAATGCTTGGTTTGGCTGCACTGCAGTGTGCTATGAAGATGTGAAAAGTGAGCTAGATGGCTGAGCTGTCCCATCTGCATTCTTTTTTCATTTTAAAATTTAATAAAACCCCATGTGGTTACAATTGAAAAAAAAAATCCATTAATGTTCCCAAAATGATTCAAATCTAAATCAAAATGTATATTAAATTCCCATCCTCCATCTCTAGTGAACAAGAAGGTATATTTTTCATTGAATCAGTGAAAATCATTAAATAACTCATTACATCATCAACCCAAATCATGTACTTTTACTTATTTTTCTAATGACTAACAAATGAGGTTAATGTATCAATGTCTTTATATGCATCAGGGAAGAAAGGGTGGGGCATGTGTATGAGGAATCTAAACAGAGATTCTTTCATATTTTTATATATTTTAAATAGGGTAGGTGTTTCTGTCTGGAGACCATATGTTTGGTCATTTTTTTAAACAATCAGTATGTATGTAAAAAAATATAAATTAAGTGGTATGGACAGCTACAGTGTGGGCTCTGGAGTTCTGGTGAGGTGATTTAGATATGAAGAGATGTCCAGATGAAATATCCTTTCCCTCCAGGCACATATTCCATTATTTCGATCTTATCTGAATAGTACCAGTTCCACAAAGTCCTAGATGTGCTTTTTTGGGGGGAGCAGCAGCAGAGTGGAATTCCCGTCAAGGGGCTTAGCAGCATCTGTTTGGCTGATGGTACAGGGTGAAAGGCTCATGGGCAACTTAATGGCACCAGTGCTCTGCATGCAGAGACATTGAAGCTTTGCAGCAGCAGAAGGGATGAGTCCTTCAGCCCCAGAAACTGGAGGCTGAGTGTAGGAGGGATTCTCTGCGTCTGCTGCACTACCAGGGTGTAACACATACAGCAGGGCAGTTTTAATTTCATTCAGTCTAGACAGTGATCAGTTTCCTACAGAAACAATATCCCTAGAACAAAATGGCACTCCAGCTGCAGAAAAAAAATGAGGCAGTCACCTTTGAAGTAATTCTCAAGCCTGCCCCATAAACAGCCTGTCTGGAGGCACAGTACGTCATCAGGTTCATCTTCCAGCCTGGGGGAGTTGTGTGTCATCACCTCTGCAGTGTGCCTGAACCCCAACGAGGGCTCCTGAGTCTGTGTGTGCCATGTTGCAATGTGCAGTGATGCTGCCAAAACACAAGACCAGCTGGTTTATTCATTTTACACAGTGCAAAAATGTTATTAAACTGCACCATACAGATAAGTACTAGAAAAATTGCTAGGTTATTTTTTTCACATAAAATTAGCCAATTTGCTGGTGTATGTAATTGTAAAGAATGCAAAGCATCCCATTCAAGTGATTAACCTCTTAGTTAATAAAAGCAACAATTGCATGTGTATAAATAATATAATAAAAGGAACATTCATATCAAAGTAATATAGCTCATACTATCCTGTTTCTCTCCTTAATTAGTAAATAATTCATCAAATTCTGCAATGAATTGTGCTCCCACCCACATTTCTTCATCCAATTATCGTGAAATAGGAAAGCAGGAGCCTTCCTTCTTTGAAAAGGATGTGATAATGAAATTGTTCAATAGCTCTTCTCAGCCCTCTGCTAGTCTAAATTAGTACTTCCTTGGGCATACTGTTTCTTTTGTTCGTTTCTTTCCTGATTCATTACTTTTCTTTTTTTTTTTTTAATTGAAGATATCTTCTATGTTAAATGTCATTTTACACTGGCACACTTTAAAAGAAGTATGCTCATCATGGTTTGTTTTCAGCAGACACAAATGAAATTAATTCTACAGTACAGATGAATAGCAGTGTTTGCTTGCCAAAGTGATCCTTCATGCTTTTGATTGCATTGCACAAATAAATGATAAGAATGTTATCAAATACAAGGTACAGAAGAAGATGCATAAGCAAGCACCAATAAGATCTCAAATCCAGAATTCAGACTGTCCTTGACTCAATATCATGTTTAAATAAGGTTGTTAGCTGATCAAAACCGGTTTCTTCTATGGGATCTTCACAGGACAGACCCTGAAACAGTGAACAACTATCCAGTGTTGTGTTTCACCTGTTCGGTGTGTGGTCATATGTTTTATGTGTCTCACAACAGTCAAATCCTGCTCAGAAGACAGAATCAGTTATCCCCTTGTGGATGCATTTATGGTACACCTCACTGCAGTACTGGATGGCTTCAAACACTAAGGAAGAGCATTTTAACAACACCGACATAAAATAAAGAAAAACTATTGTCTGTGTTTTATGAATGGTAAACAAAGGCAAACAGAAACAAAGATTGAAAGTATTCAAGAACTCCAAGTCCTGAACTTGAGGTATCAAGAATCTGAACTTTCAGAACAATCCATGTGCCTTTGTGCATACGAATAGAATGCATATGCCCCTTCTATATACAGTGTGTGCATATGTGAATATGTACACATATATTATACAAAGCAGTGCATCTAAAGCACTGGCATTTCTCAGGGTCCTCAACAGCTCAGAGTGCTCTGATATTCCCAATGAGACAGCAAAAAAAGGATCCCATGAGATCAACTGACCCTGAGCCAGGCTGCTGCTGCCTGACTGGGAGTCCACTGTGAACATGAGAAGAAAGAGCTCACAGGAACTTGCATTGGGTCTTTATGCAACCCCAACCCATCCATGCCAGGAAACTGCAAACTCCAAGAAAATCCGGGTTGATCTTTGGCTGGACCATGCCCTGTGTGGAACAGATCTTGAGGCATGAAGCTGCTAAAATCTAATACTTCAGAAGGTTGGTGCTTCATGTTTTCAAGGGTTTGCATGATGAACCACCTCCTATTGGAAATGTCACACTGTGCCAAATATCAGACCCCCATTTTGAAGCATAAGGCTTTCAGAAGTCTCAGAGATAAGACTACCTGAATTTTAAATTTGGTAAGAATAATACCCTCACTGGTTTTATAAGGTAGATTAGAAAATAGCTGAAAAAAATTGTCAAAGGAAGATTTTTAAAACTAGTCAGCTTGGGTAGGCACCTGGTGTTGAGAACTTCAGCAAAAATGTCTGGGTATGGCAAGTTAATAAGCAGGCACTTTTGTTTTAATAGAACTATATAACATGTGAGGCCACCAGCTTTGCTTATTATAAGGTCATTATGAAAAGTATATTTAGGGAGCTATATTACTATTTGCTTTATTTTTCCGTGTGGGAAGGTAAATTTCACTATAGAAATAAAACAATGAAAAAGTGTTAGGTAGTGTGTGTTGTTGTTCCTTTTTTACCTTTATGTGTAAGCATGCTAATACTTAATGCATTGTAAGTAATATTTAGAGCATTATAAAACAAATATTTTTTTTCAGAATCTGTTTCAATTTACCTAGTAGTGATATACTCACTAATGAATATTGATACTCAGATCCATTCTGGAAGATTCTGAGACTACCACGTTGCATGATTTAGACTCAAAAGCCCTCCCCAAAAGGTTAGAAGAGACAGATTGTCCTCTTCACTCCCTCTTGAGTGTCAGCTTTATTTTTCCTTGTTTTAAAAAGAAATCTCTTAGTGTTATGATAGCAAAGAAAATCTGAAAAATATGACCCCCAAGTGTCAGTGGTGTCCACCTGAACAAATAGCCATATACTGTGAACTTCCACACACAGGCTGCGGAGTTCAAAGGCTGCTAAATCAGATGCCAGTTGTGTATTTTTTTAAATGAAGCTTTTATTGCTCCTTAAAGCAAAGGTCTCCTCTTGCAAAGATCTATGCCATCTACTTTAATTGACTATTCTTTTGGACAATCTTTTATTGCTGCACAGAGGTACTGAAGTGAGGAATTAAAAAGAGTCAGATGTCCATGGCTGGTGACATGAGTCCAGCAGCAGGCACTCTGAGAAGGAAGCACAAGTGCACTTTGAGAAAATCAAAGGTGTGGTTAATGCTGACTACTCCTTGTGATGAATACCAGACACAGTTTTCCTCTGACTATGGTGGTGTGGAGTTCTGTTTTCTCTGTTTTGAAGGCATCAGCTTCTAATCTATTGTTTTTGTAAAGGCTTTGAGTGGCTTTTCCAGTCTGGAAGATTCTGTGTCTAGTTCTTCAGCAATTCTGGTGACACAAGCTGTGGTAGATGGTACCGGATTTTATCCTGGGTTGGGTTGGGTTTTTTTGGTTGGATTTTGTAGTTTGTTTGTTTGTGGTGTTTTGGTTTTTTTCTGTAGGCTTCATGCAAAGACCATTTTCATCACAAAGCCGTGCTCAGTCTCCTGGGACAAAGGCAATGTCAGTTTTCACGGTTCTGTGTATTTCTTGTAAGCAGAATTAGGTTTATAGTGAATGTGTAGTCCTCTGAAATATTAACTCTTTGATAAAATTAGTTATCCTGCTTCCCCCAGAGAAAGTGAAATGGCACAATTAAAATGAAAGCTCAGATAAAATGGCAGCTTTTAAAATACTAAACAATATAGTGGAAGACTTGTTACATTGTCTTTTTCTCTGAGAGGACAGAATATTAAGGACTATTTTTAATGAAAAATTAAAAATACTCCCCAAAATAGTTGGATCTAAAGCCTGATAAATCAAAGTATTATTCACCAGACAACAAAAAACTTTAGTCAAAGGAATTTAAAGATGTGTTAATTAGTCAAAGGAGAGAGTCCATACAGTCTTGTAAACATTATGGGAAAAAAATCTATTAAATCTAGTGAGCAGATATTAATTGAAAATGTTGGATAATAGCTACAGAGTTCACAGAAAGTGCATTTCACTTGATATTGAAGCCTGTGTATATGCAAATTCAGTAGCTAGCAGATTAGCTTGCACTCTGCTACGACGTCTAGCTGTGAATAACTGAAAAATGTCCTCACATGTTGGCTGAATATCTACTAGCAAAGCTGTTATAAGCTTCATGGGTATGAAGTGCTGCCAGGCTTCAGTGGCAGCACAGAGAGGCTCCATGAAACACCTAGAGTAGGTCTTCTGAGATAGACTTTCTTTCCTTCATCTTCCTTGGGAAAGAGGTTGTATCAAGATGCTGAGGTCTCGTGCCAGCATCTAGTTCCTTTTTAGAGTTTGGTTCACACAGTCCCAGATTAATTTTCTGTAAGAGCTGGAGCATGAGGGACCCTGCAGGCTCAGATGGAGTGAGCACCCAGCTGTGGGAGCTCAGGAGCACTCCTGGGTGCTCCTCAGATTAGGTGTTCTGTGGCTACTGAGGAAAAGTAGCCTCTTAACCATGCTTGTTTCTCAAAAGGCATCTCTAGGAGCTGAAGATAATCCTTCAGTCATCTCCTTTCCCCCATTCACAAACTGCCACACTACCTTCTTCTGTTTTGAATGACAGATTCAGAAGAGCCTTTGCCAGTTAAGGGCAAGGAATAAACAAATAGTCAATCCTAACTGTTAACTCTAAATCTGCCTCTGGTTCACCCTATGACCCTGTCCTATCCTTGCCTTCCCTTGCCTCTGCTTCCTTGCCCCTAAACAGCAGGTACTGCCCCTCAGCTGCACCTGGAGGAGTCACTCTCACCCTCTTATTTCTTGGCTGTAGGAAGCCCAAGATACCTGCACTTCTAAATTTGTGGCTTCATATTAGCTAGACTTAACAATTCCTCCTTTGTCCCATTCTGCCCAGTCCTCTACTGGCAACCATGCTGCTCTGGAATGACCAAACATTAGTTCCCCTATCTTTTTATAGCAACAATAGCAGTCCTAATTAGTAGGGTTTTTTTAAACCTCCTGCTCGTTCTATACAGGCAGAGGCTCCTGCTCCCCAGTGTGCCCACCAGTTTGTGCCTCTGTGGCGCAGGGTTTGTTGGTGGCTGGAAACACACTGCTCTGGCTGTGGCAATGGCCATGCTGTGATCATTACATCTGCCTGTGCACACACATTCCTGGAAGCATTTTGGATACTCCTTGCTTATCAGACTAAACCAACTAGGTGAAGAGGAAGGGCAACATTGTAGTTTTTCCACTCCAGTGACTTCAGTATTAAATTGTATTTCCTCTACCTTCCCCAGCACTGAGATATGCATACCAGGTCTCTAGACAAATGAAATGGTTGTATGGCAGATAAAATCCTGGCTTTGCTGCTGGTGCAGCATCAAATTTCGCCACCTTTACCAGGCTGGCCAGTGAGTATGGAGGCTGTGCTCCTCACAGACCCTGGCCTGGATTGGAGCCAGCATCATCTGTGGTGTAAAATCTTGCAATCCCAAAACAGACTGCAGCAGCTGAAATGCCACATTTGTGTGGAGTCATGACCAGCCAAAGTCCAGGTCATCCATCCATGTATCCTACCTCCTAAACCTCAGAAAAGGTCTGCCTAGGTTGTTATTTCAGACTTACTCCACCCATGGATACACATGGTAAGGGGATAAGTAGGAAGGTACTCCATTTTGATGATGACATATGGTAAGTAAGATCTTCCATGGCCTGGGAGGAAGGCAGTAGTGTTTCTAATTCAGGACCAACCTGAGATATGCTTTCCAGCTTGAGCTGCCTTTTGTACTATGCATGGTTTCCTCCCCCAAGAATTCTCTTTTGGGAACATGTCTTCATCAGCCTCATTCAAACATCCACCTCTTGCTCTCCATCAGACATGCTGGCAGGTGCAAGTGTATGACCAAGCATTTAATGTATTTCTTTCAAATTTCCAAGTTCAGAACAGGGACTACTCAAGCAGCTGAATCCAGGGAGTATTGAGAGCACAACTTAGTTATTCTGGAACAGATTCAAACTTTTGAAGAAGGACTGTACCAGGTTACCTCAGATTCAGAGCTGGTTTGGTGATCACCATTCTCCTTACTGTATTTATCCATCAGAAAATAGAAGGTGCTACAGTTCAGTACAGTCATAAACACATCATTGCCAATGGAAAATTGTGCTGGCAGTTTCTTTTATACCTAGCCAAATTTAGAGAAATGGAAAGGTCAGGTATGCGGGCATTGGTTTTACATATGTGCATTAATTAAAACACAGTTGCCTTTTGTTATTCATTTCATCTGCTAAATATGTATGAATTTGAATGAGAAGAAAAAAGAACCATAGAAAGACAGAAAAGGGAAGCCAGGGCAATCTGTGAATAGGACTGGTCCTCCCTTTCTGGACCACACTCTGGAAAAGATTCAAAACTAGTCAATTTCAGGGAATGGGAAAGGAAAAAGAAACATATGTCAACTATAGCTTTTTCTGTATGTCTTTCAAAGGTGAGAAAGTCCTAGAATATTTTAGTGGGCTCAGCTTCTTGGAAAACCTCTACATTGGGATTTTTCACAATTAAGGTCTGTGGATTCAGACACTGGTATACTAGCCTGTTCTTAACTGTACAAACATCCTCTTGAGCCAAATTAAAATTTTAATTAGTCAAACAATTTTTTATTAAACATTTTCTGTATGTCTTTCAAAGGTGAGAAAGTCCTAGAATATTTTAGTGGGCTCAGCTTCTTGGAAAACCTCTACATTGGGATTTTTCACAATTAAGGTCTGTGGATTCAGACACTGGTATACTAGCCTGTTCTTAACTGTACAAACATCCTCTTGAGCCAAATTAAAATTTTAATTAGTCAAACAATTTTTTATTAAACACCATGACTTCACAAACATACACACACATACACATTCTTATTGGGGATACTTGACCACAGTTAACATTGGAAACTGGGGGAAAAAAATCCTATCATCAGGTAATTAAGAGTATCAATTTGCATTCATGTCTGGATTGAACACTTTTGGCTATGGTAGTGTCTGAAAATCAGACAGCATAAAGTAAATTGTGATTAAGAGACTGACTACAACTTTCATTATTATAGCCTTCACACTATTCTTCTCACAGCTATATTGTAACCATGTATTTATCTGACAATGTAGTGCCCAGATATGCTAGGTAATAGGACTTCCACTGTAAGAGATGCACCACAAAAGTTGTCAAAACCTGGCTATTCTCTTCCTAGGACAAGAAAGATGAATGCTGTGAAACCATCACAGAAAAGGACACAACTTCCCCAGGGAACACGAGGTAATGAGCATGTGCATTGCAACCAGACTCATTGAAACTGAGGTACTGAAGCCTCTCAGCTATGCCAACCTCCTTCTTCAGCTTCATGTTGTATGTCATGGTCTTCTGTTGTGAAATTCCCCATTGCATCCATCCAATTAAACTCCTTTGGTCACAGGAGCCTTGTCCATGTAGGGAGAGCTTTCTGCTGTGCTATGACTCCCCAAAACTCTCGAGTAATGGACCTCCAGGATTGTAAGAAAAAAACCACAGTACTGCTTAAGAGAAAAAGGTTGTGATTTATAATTGTTACATAAAAACTTACATCCTCAAATACTTAATGCAAAGTGAGTTCTCCATAGTTTATAAAATGTATTTCATTAAGGAAATATATTACATAGAATAAGTTGTGTACCTAGGACTGTACCAGAAGGTTTAGTGTAATTAACTTGACTGCCTTCTCTGCACTTCTGTCCCAGGTTATATGTGGAGACAATAATGAAGATTCTTATCTCCTCTGCACTTCCCTTTCTGGTCTTTTAGTGTGGATTACCCAACCAAATGGCTTTACTGACTGCTTAGGTAGTGCTTTCATAGGAAGGCTCAATCATTTGCTATATATTGGATACTAGTATTGACATCTAGGGAACATGGAAGGAAAATGTTAGTAAGCTAGAGGCTCTTTGGCAGGAAGTTCAACAGACCTTCTTCCTGAAACTCTTATTGCCTCTTTCAAGCTATCCTACAGGAATCCTAGATAAAACATCAAGTCCAGAGTGAATACGAATTGGGCTGTGCATCTGTAGCAGCCTAGTCCAGTTCAAATCAGCATGGATTTTCCCTAATCCTCTGATCTATGTTGCCATGCATGAGAGCAGGCATTTACCCTAAGAAAGGTGGACTATCATAATAAAATTTTCTCTGTGCTCTTCATGGGTGTGATAGCTTTAATTCCTTGCAGACCCTCACAAGAGCTGCACTGATAAAATACTAACAGGAGGTGCTTAGTCAGTGAGCTACCTTTCAGAGTTTCCTGATGGTGTGATTCCTGCAGCCCCAAGAGTGATACTCACCATGTGTACATAAGCAGTAACATGATGCCTCTACCCTGCTCTCTGTAGGTTGCAATTGTCTATATGCTCTGCATCGTGCTAGTTTTCTTTTAGTTAGTATATTTAGTATGCTTGTAAGGGATGTGCTGAATCCTGATCAGATACTTCCTTCTGTATTATCACAAGCAGATGTGGGTAATTAAGAGTAATTGATTACAAACTTGATGCAAAGTTAAGTAACCATACAAGAAACTACTGACCAGCTGAAAAGCATGACTTAATAACAAGGAAGGATTTGGACCTTACTTGCCTCCTTTACCTGCTGCTAAATGACCGATGTGATTCAGAAGCAGGTAGCAGCTCTGTGATGCCAGTACATCTTTATATGCTGTTCACATTCCATTGCAACATGTCACATTTGATATGGCATAATGCAATGTGACTAATTTAATCAGATGTGAAGTGCACTACAGCAACATATCAAGTCTGAAAATTCAGGAAAAAAAAAGTTGGGGGGAAAAAAACCCCTTCTCCAATCCATGGTTGGATTATTTTTCTCAGCTGGAGGGCTTCATTTTCTGAGCTTGGCCTTTTCTATTCTGACCTTCCAGCCAAGGGCATGTGTCAGGAGGCTTGTATTTCCCAAAGGCAGTGACACAGTCTATTAGGTCATATGAGCTGGATCATCAAGCCTTCGTCCACCTCAACTTCTGGGCCACCATTCCTTAACCACCCCCACCTCCCCCAGCACTAACTCATGATACGATGCCCTTGCCTTTGACAGATCAGGAGGGAAAGAAGCATTTTATTGCTGAACACGTACACAGCAGAGCCCAGAAACTAAGTGAGCTTTCTGTAGTCTGGTGCTAGTCATTTAGTAAGTCTGCATTTAATTAGCTGCTTCTGAAAGATGACAAGGAGAAAACACAAGATTTACCAGAGCAGTTGCATTTCTAACCCAGGGCTTAGCATTGTTTTGTTTTAAGGTGATGATTATAATCATAAATATCAAAACAGCCCATGTCCACAGGAAGTTCATCAAGCTTTCAGTACTTCTACAAAGCATACCCACATGCATGTCCTTTGGACTGTCTCTTAGCCTGTGGGTCTGCAGACAGACAGGCTGCCATGCACAGACATTGGCAATTTTGTCCCTTCAAACACCAAGTGACATGTTTAGAAAAGTCAGATGACTCTTTCTTTGGTTTAGTATTTCCTTTCAGAGCTGCCCTTTCTCTTTTTACAGCACCTAGGACATGGCATGCAGTGCCAAAAGTCATTTGCCTCCCCTTCACTGTAGGCCTGAAGGTTTTCTGGTTATGTGTCATGGTCCTCAAAGTGCTATGAAAGGGTCTCAGAGGAATTCATAAGGTGCTAGAAGAAGCTTAAGAAACACTTAAGCTGGTGAAAATCTGTGAGATAGTTGGACCTAAGGGGGTGTGTGCATGGGTCAGGTAGTCTAGAAGGAAGACTGTATTTTCACAACATCTGGGAAACAGTGATACTAGGAAGAGAGGAAAAAGTACCTACTTCAGTTACTCCAGCAGATACTTGCATAGAATAAAACTGAAAGAAATCCTTAGAAAACTGTATGATAAAATATGCTTTTTTATTACAAAGAAATAAAGTCTATTTATTCTGACCTTCTCTATCCCTGTGCTAAGCATACCTCACCCAAGGGAGAGGTTCCCCCTTCCTTCTCCTTTGCCTCTTTGAGGACCAAAGAAATTTTGTCATGCTATACTCCTTGGAGATCCAATCTTCATACACAGCTTTTGTAGGTTCTCTTCTAATTTCATTAGGCCTTGAATGGCTTTGCTGATTACAAATGAGAAGTTGCTGTGTTAGCTCCTCCTCCAGTGGTGGGCTTACTTCTTATAGTCCTAGTCCTCTCCACCTTCCCTTACCAGTGGAGTTACCATTGTATTCCTATCTAGGAATAAGGAAAGGAGGTCTTCCCAAAAAGAGGTAGGTTTAAACTCTAATGTTGTGCTAGGGAAGGTCTGTTGGTATTGACTCTGCACTGAGACTTCCCTTTTACTTTGTAATGTATGAGGTAAACCTGTGCTTTTATAGCTCTTAGGACCTGTTTCCCTGGACTGTAACTTCATGACTGGTCCTCTGTTCACTGACCTTTACTCTCAACTTTAGGTGGATCCTATTAAAATGATTCATTGGAACATCCCAAGAGCTTTCTGTTCCCCTGGGGAAGAGAATGCTGCAGCAGACAGCCAAAACCAGCAGCGTGTTAGACCACGGCTAGCTAGGTCTTGGAGAAGAAGGAATAGACAGACAACTGAGAGGCCAGGAGGAGACCGACCTAGGGTCTTTCAAGGTGATTAACAAGAAGAGGGTACTGGTATTGGGCCAGGAAGGCGATGAATGTTACTTGATTTCAGATGCAGCTGAGTGCTACTGAAACTGAATTCCTTGTGTCCGTGTGGACACATGCAACTCCTTTGAAATAAGGGCTCAGAAGTAAAAGAGCTCTAGGTAATACCCCTATAGCTGTCCTATTACTTCATATTCAGTGTGGCCATTCTCTGACCTGCACAAAATGTTGTCCTATGTCCTTGTATTCTTTCTATGGCTCTTTTCTCCAAGGCCTAAAGCCTCCTATTTACTTGCAATGTAAGAGCAAAATATTGTCTTAGGCTACTTGCTCTAGAATTCCTTACTTTCCGTGAAACACGTCTAGCTTTGAAACTTAAGGCATCTTTTTATACAGTGCTTGGAGTTAAAACTGATTCCCCATGGTCTGAGTGGAGTTACTTCCCAATCTCAGTAATGTTACCATCCTATTATGTGGATCAGCTCTGCAGCTCACCAGGAGCAAGTGACATGTAGGATCTACTGGGTTTGCACCTACCTAGTGTGATTTGGAGTCAGAGAAGCAGCAGCATAGTAGTTTCCTACTGAGCTGATAGTTCTTGTCCTGAGGAACTCAAAGTCTTCTCTCTAGAAGAACTGCAAGGCAAGGATACTTCAGATGCCTTTGTTATAACAGGTAGGAAGCTGAAGTTTCCAGGATCTACGGACTCCTCCTGAAGTGCAGAGGTGTTTTTTTGTAAGCATAGACCTTCTCTTACAATGTGGTAACCTTCCTGGGCAACTCATTGAGGAGTCCAACCCCCTTCTGTGCTTGCTGTCCAGAGCAGTGGGAGGTCCTGTAGCACTGGAGCAGGCTTCATTGTGTAACACAAACCTTTTTTCAAAGGGCATAGCTGGACATTTGATAAAGATTGTCCAGGAATATTTAAAAGTCAAAACTAGGGAAAAGGAGTACTTCTGAGGTGAGAGAAAAGACCACAAAGGAATGGAAACCAAGAATTGATATATTGGAGGGGTGGAGGGGATAACGACTCAGGTGTAAACCAAATGAGTTCAGCTCTTGAATGGAAGGCAAAATAAAGTATTGAGGCTCAAGAAAGGTATGTAGTTAGGTTTTTACTTTCCTTCAAAAAACTGTTTTATGGCTCTAGTCTTTTGTTTTCAGACCCAGTTAAAGTTAGCATGCTAGATGGATTGAAATCCTAAGAGCATCATGACCATGGTCCCTGAGTTTAGTTCCAGGCCTAGCTTCCCAGAGCATGAGGTTTCTCTGCTCTTACTGGAAAGACAGGAAGGGTTGTTTTCACAAAAGTAGAGGCCAACAAAATGGAGAGCAGTTAATTCTTAATTCTGACCTTGGGCAAATGACATTAGTCTTGTAATAACCAATTTACCTTCTCAAAGGCCTAGGGTGAGGCTGGAAAGAAATGGTATGAGATGTATTTTGTGATGAGGTGCTGTATAGTCAGGCACAAGCTTTTTCTTGGCTTTGTGTCTTTAATGGTTCATTCTGCTTGATCTGATTTTGTTGCTTTCTTCTGCAGTCTACAGATTTAGCAGTCGTGCCCCATCTATCAGAGTGGGCTGCAATGGTGGAAGGTCTTTGGGGCTCTCTCAGATTCGTGTACTGCCAGAGGATGGAAGTTTTGTGGAAATGCTGGCTAGGTCTGCCAGCTATTGGGTGCAGCAAGAACCTCCTCGATGTTGGGTCAGAGACTGTACTGGTCTGGCTTGCTCAGCAGCAGATCATCCTTCTAGGAGGCGTCTGTTTCAGCATCATCTCCTAGGTGAGGAAGACAGCTTGACCTCCCTGATAAGAGAGGAATTATTTTTGATGGATGAAGGCAATGATGGCAGCACTGGGGACACTGGGGCAGCCAGCTCTCAGGCAGATGTTATAAGTGATGATGGTCCCAGGAGCTTTGCAGAGGAGTATTCACTGGCTCCCTTAAACACACGAAAGAAATATTCCATGCAGAGTTTTGACCAGCAAGTAGAAAATTACTTCAAACAGCTCTGAGCTTTGGCACATCTGTTTTGAATTTGGGAGTCAAATCTGTGGAGATGCAAATGCTTGTCTTCATGTGCACATTTTTATAGCAATGCAGGCTGAAGCCTGCAGCAAAGCCATGAAGGTTCAAATAGGGTAAAGCCCAGTATATTGCTCTTAGTTTGACAGAGAGGTAGAAAGATAAAACTGGAATGCAAATAGCTCCTTCATGTGAGTTGCTGCCTTCTTCAGGAGTTTAAAAACCTGTACTATTCATAAGGCATTACAAATGGAAAAATTACTTTGAGTCTAAACTAATGTAATGACTATTTCTTTTGCAATTGTAAGAGATATACTAAGAAATATGGCTGTATTTTGTCTCTTTTTCAGCAGTAGAATCTCTATTTAATAACTTCTAGAAGGATATTTGAAATTCAAAACTCTTGTATATGCCAGTATTTCCTTTCACTAAGTGCTTTAATTTACTCTGTAGAGGCCTAGAGGGTTTAGTATTTCTTTTTGGTTTTTTTTCCCCTTGATTTAAATCTAAAAATTCTATTCCACTGTATATATTTGATTATTTATTTAGAAACAGTTATGTATGCTAATGTGAAACAACCAGTGCACAACCTGCTTAAAAACCCCATACACTTTAGCTGTACCTAACTTGTCATATGAATTTAAAAATTAAAAAGTGTTCTGGGGACCCTATCAATTTTTTCTGTTCTTCTTGTAAGATAGTGTGTAACTGAAAATCATTATCTGTATTACTTAGCTGAGAGATTTCAGTTCAGATACTTTAGCCTTTGTTTAGTTAATGGCTAAACTTTAGAGATATATACCTTAGCCTGACAGTAAAACTACAGTGCATGGTTATTGGAAAACAGGTACACTTCAAGAGCCTGACCCATGCAGTCCATCAGTGTCCAACCCTTGCACTGGACAGCCCCAAGAATCACACCATGTGCCTGAGAGTGTTGTCCAAACACTTCTTGAACTTTGTCAGGCTTGGGGCTGTGACCATTTGCCTGGGGAGTCTGTTTCAGTGCCCATCCACCCTCTGGGTGAAGAACCTTTTCCTAATATCCAACCAAAAGCTCCCCTGACACAGCTTCATACCATTCCCTTGGGTCATGCCACTGGTCACTAGAGAGAAGAGCTGTGAACTGCTATTCCCTCAGTCAAAGCAAGGGGAAAAAGGTAGACAATGTCATGAAGATACTGCAAACACTTGCATACTTATCCAATGTACCCATAAATGATGCACTTAAACTCTAAAACTTCTTGACTTTATTTAACACGCCTTAAAATAAAGTATACGCTTACTTTTACTTGTTGAGTTGGTCTCCTCCTTACACGACAGAGCCCATATGTATGAGGTAGAAGTCACACGTGTGTGTGTGGTTACACTCAAGTGAATCAGGCAACCTCTGCTTTAGTTTAAGCAAGTGTTCAAATCTGGAATGGGCTGCTGCATTAGAGTAATATTCAGAGTCTACAAATCAAATGGGTTTTGATGTTGTTTATTTTGGTGTGGGTTGTGTTTTTTCCTCTAGACGTCTGCCAAAATACTCAAAGATGAATGTTAATTCTATGTATGTGTTCCTGGGACAGGTGAATGTGAATTGTTCCTTCTTCCCTGAGCCCCAAATTAAGTCTCATACCTTTGAGTTACAACTGCTCAGCTTTCTAAAGCATTCACATAAAATTTTAAGTTGTGTGGTTTTCTTTCTGTATGTGTGGTTTGTTTCTCTGTGGTTTTTTATTGTTGTTTTTGTTTTTAAGACTATTTCTTGAACTACAGTGTTTGTACCTGTTATTAAGGCATTTGGCAAAAAATGTTGGGACTACCTGGCATAGCAGTAGTTGCTTACTCCTTCTTGATATGTGTGTTGTTTGGTAGTTGGGGTTTTCCAGAAATACTTGGAGCTTCTGTGTTCAAGTCCCTTAAGGCTTATGAGTCTGGACCAAAAAATGGAATCTTTTTTCTCAGCTGAAACTAATTGTGTCTTCTTTTTGGTCTATGTTACATCTAAACAGCATTCTAAGTATGCATAGCCCAATTCCCCTAACAAGCTTGCTCTGTGAAGGTACTACAGGGTATGATGCAGAATTAAAACTATTATCTGGTTGTTACAGCTGAAATACTGTAAGGCATCTACAGACACCTCTAAAATTATGCCCTTAATTTTATACATTTCAGAAAGTGATGTGTTCATGAAAGTCAGCCTGGCAATGCTTCTTGCATTCTAAGAGGTTTTGTTTTCAGAGAAAGGCTCGTGAATTTTATTATTTTTTTTAATAAAAGAAAACCCTGCAGAAATGTCACCAGTAGGTAGTAAGATACCAAGCATTGTAGAGGTGTCAGCTTTTTGACAGCATGATTCAGTATTGTGCATTTTCAACTTGACAACTATGCAGCTCTTCCTTGTGAATCTGAGATCCTTGTAAGCATTTTTGTGCATGCTTGTCTGTTTTTCACAAATGATCCTACAACTGGGATTTTTATCACATGTTGAGTTAAACACAGGTATAAAGGTCTGAAAGATCAAGACCTCTGAGGAAAAATCCTCTCAGAATAATTTCCTAGGAACGAAAAACCTGTGAGACAATAACTTGAAATACCTTTGAAGGAAAATACTTCACACAAAGATGAGGAACAATTTGAAAAAAAATTGCCTTTTAAAAAAAAATGGATCAGAGGAGATAATACATCTTTAATTTGAGAATTTGAATTTCTGTGCTCCTTTCCCATTTAACTCACAGTTATGTGCCTTTTTGTATATGTGAGTGAAGTCAAGGACTACAGGACCAAAGTCCAGTGCTGGAGTAGTAGCTCCTATGAGTGTAGTGCTTCTCACATTACTGAGCTCTAACTCATCGTTTCCTCCCAGCATGGGGGTTATAATGTGTCATGAACTCATTACATGGGCACAGTAATAAAATGCCAAGATTGGTTTATCTATTAATCTATCTAGGATAAATAATGAGAAAAGTTAAAGTAGCACAAAGCCAGCTAACCCTTGGAATATGAGTCCATCAGGGTCATATATATATATATATGCTCTGGTACCTGACAACTTTTACATCACAGCATCATCACTACTGCTGGCACCCTTCCTTGGACCCAGCCAAGAGGATTCGAATATCTGAATGCCAAAGAGGACTATTTGCTCTCTCCAAGTATTTTGCTTTTCTTTTCTCCATGTAGTTTTACAAGGCTTCCTTTTCTTGGTCTGATCCAAGGGTCTGTGAGGGCTGATGTTTCCACGATGCTCTTAAATCCCTTGCCTATATCTGTAGAGGTATCTCTATTTTCTTCAAGTAGGAGCTGGCAGGAATAAGGTTTGAGAGAGGAGAACAAGCTCAATGAGCTTGAAGACCAGACTAAGTCCTTCTGAGTATAGAAGCTGTCTTTGTTCTGCCTTTCCTCCATAATTAATTCAATGGGGCCCTGATCCATGAGCTGTTAGAGTGAGACCAGAGGAGGTCAGAGAGCTGGAGCACCTCTCCTCTGAAGACAGGCTGGGGAGGGGCTGGTCAGCCTGGAGAAGAGAAGGCTACAGGATGACCTTAGAGCAGCCTTCCAGTACCTAAAGGGGACCTGCAAGAGAGTGGGAGAGGTACTTTTTACGAGGGCAAGTGATAGGACAAGGGGGTATGGTGTGAAACTAAAAGAGGGTAGATTTACATTAGATATTAGGAAGAAATTCTTTACTGTGGGTGTGGTGAAACACTGGAACAGGTTGCTCAAAGAAGTTGTGGGTGCCCCATTCCTTGAAATGTTCAAGGTCAGGTTGGATGGGGCTTTGAGCAACCTGTTCTCATGGAAGGTATCCCTGCCTATGGCAGGGGGATTGGAACTAGATGATCTTCCAAGGTCCCTTCCAACCCAAACCATTCTATGATTAATTATTTCATTACAGTAGCCTCCTATCTCTTCCCCACATCCAGCTGCTATGTAGAAAGACACTTCACAATATTCAAAACCTCTGTTGTTTTTCTGAACATGAGTCTAAAATCAATAGGCTATACTCACTGCTCTGAGAAAAGATTCAAGACAAACTTTAGTAAAAGATCAGGAGTTGTGGTGTTTTGGGTTTTTTTTTCCTATTTAAACCAGTCCATCCATGTCTACTTAGAAAGATCCAAAGAACCTGTGTCAAAGTGTTAGCTGAAGTGCTACAAATAGCATTTTATTCCTTTCTTCCCACCTCCTCCCCCCAATAACTCTATTGTTCTTATAAATCCACAGCATTCCAGCTGTGACTTGACAAGAGCCCTGACAGTCGCAAAAGCCGAATCACAGGAGCAGTGTTCTTGTTCCCTGAATTATTTTACACAGCTAAATTTAATACTCCTCCCCCCACCCTCCCCACTTCTCCACCTTTCACTCTGGCAGATATTTAAGCTGCAAATTAGAGATGTACTGAATTAGCCTTCAAACCTCGCAAATGCTGTCAAAAAGCTGACTCCATAATGATGTGACTTTGATATCAAACAGATTATTGCTTATGTACAGCGGCACTTACAAACATGTGCATACTTGTAATTCCTGGCCTTTGTGCTGTGAGGCAGCCAGCAGGTCATTAATGTACAGTACAAACAGGACAGAGCCCCATGGACCTCGCAATCGGCACGCTGGAGAGGAAGAGTCAGAGTTTCCAACAACCTCTTTCAGTTGGCAGAACTGTGATTGGAACCATGTGACAGTTTGAGGCAATGTACCACAGGCAGCCAATTTATTACATATGGCAATATGATTAATGGTATCAAATGTTTTATTAAAAAAAAAAATCCAAGAATCTTGCAGCGGCCAATTGCACAGAATCCAAGGCAGTACAAATATGTTCCATGAATTTAAAGGCAGGGAGACAAGGTTAAATGAGAGGGCCTGAGCCAAGATAATGATTACAAAGTAAGTTGTTTCAAAAAGAAAAGTGTTTAGAATGTGTTCATGAGCAACATTCCCTTTTCTCTCCTGTCTTATGGCCCTAATGGATATAGGCTGGAAGAGGTCTCTGAAACTAAACTGCCTTCTGCTGTTAGCCTCTCCTCCTGTAATCCAAAGATTCATTAATGGTATCCAACTACACTTATAAGGCAAATGACAGCAGGTTAAGGCACAGAATAGACTGTCATTTTGGTGAAGACTGTTTATGATTTTATTTTTTTAAATCAGATGTTCTGGTTTAACAAACAGATGGTTTGTTGGTTGGTTTGTTGGTTGGCTGGTTGTAGCATCTGTCAAAACAAAGAAATAAAAAGTGTTAAAGGTACTATTTATTATTGAGGGAAAAAAATCAGGAAATTCAAGTATCAAGGAGAGGTCTGCCCACTAGGGTATTTTTCTTCACAGGTGTCTTACTGTTCATCCTGCTGAGTCAGGAAGTTCTGGCACAGTTTCAGTCTGTTTCAGGTGCCCAGACAGTAGCTAGGCATAGTCTAGGAGTCAGCAAAGTGTAGAGACTGTTCCTTATTTGGTCTGCAGAAGACTGTTACTCTGGAGGGTGGGAACAGATGTGGGTTGGCTTGTGCTTGTGTGCCTCCATGTCACAGGGTAGTCCTAAGCACCTTTTGGTTGCTAGTGGTGACATAGCTAAAGATGTTTTTGAATTACACTCACCTAAAAGATCTCATGTATGCCCCTTTACATATGCTTCTCTGGCTAGCTCCTAGGGCTTCATGTTTGCAGGCAGGGCTGTGTCCCCTCCTAATCTCCTTGTATGTGTTGAATGCAGCTGGGCATCCTGCACACAACTAGTACCTTACCTCGGTTGTGTAGCAAGTGAGACACAGGATAGCTCAGCCACAGCTAGAGGTGTAAGGTTGGAGCTACTGCCCCCTCAGCAACAGGTCATATACACTGGAGCAGCACTGGAAGACACCTACAGGCGCATCTCTTGTGATGTTATATAAATCAGGGCTGTCCTGGCCCCATATTAATTTGATCTGTATTCAGAATATCTGACCATCCCTTGCAGTGCTTACAGTGTCCCCTTCGCTTCCACACAATTGCATGATGACTATGTACGTTAAGACTTGTGTGTTGGGATGCTGGGTAGTTGCTGCTAAAGGCTGTGCATTTGTTCAGACTTAAATCTCAGTGTCCCATGGAAGAGAAACCCTATGCCCAATGCCTTTTGCCTAATAACTACAGCAGTTGCAAACTGCTGCCTTCCCCAGGGTAGCTTTGAAGGTACAGAGCTGCTAGTCCTGAGTGAGCACACAACTACAAATATTTGGCATCGAAGTATGATTTCTTTTGTCTACTCCTTTCCTCTTTTCTCACTCTGCTGCTATTATCGATGGTAGCACAGCCCCTTTGTTAATACCCAAGACTCTTTTGCCAGAGTGCTGTAATACACTGCATGAAGAGTAAGGTATTTATACCTCTCCTGCCTCAATACAGAGCATACAGCAGGAGGTCTGATATGACCTACTGCTGCATTTCATACGTCTTGTGGCCACATGGTTTCCCTTTTGAGTGTGTGTATGTGTTTATTATTGTTGGATAATGCTAAAGCTTGTAGTCATTGTGGCCTACCAAGGAGATTTTGAAAGACTTATTTGGTCTTCAGTCAAGGAAAAGATTTCCTATACTTTGCACTAAAGGAATAGTTGCCTTGCCTAAATTTAGTTATCTAATGTAGATGCTGTGACTTGCCCTTCAGAGGTGCCCAAGTCTCTCTGCTGAAAACAGGGAACTGAGAGCCCTGATCACAGGAGCTTGGAGCTGTGCCCACCCTAAATTCCAAAAGTGGGTGATGCAAATTCCCCCTTCCTATGGGTGCCCCAGTCTGCATCTCGTGGCCCTCTGAGCTCCTGCTTGTGAACAACAGCCTGGCTGTACGTGTGTTAGCATTTTAACAAGACATGGAAACCTTTGAACAAATTGCCAGAAAACTTTTAGCAGGGTGAGCGTGCGTGAGCACTGCCTGCACCAAGTGACCCTCTTACTGTCAGAGAGGGAGAGACAAAGTGTGGCACAAAGAATGAGCAAATGAAAGAGCTGGCTTGCAACTCTGATCCTTACGGACTTTTCTTGAGCTCTAGCAACAAAAAGTGTAACTCTTGTGATGAATACAGTCCTACTGTTGTATTCCTACCTTCCAACAATAATTTCAATTGAACCCTACAGCATGTGGATTCCCTTTGCTTTTTAGGTCATAAAAGCAATATGTGGAGTAGAGACTTAAAAAATGGACTTTTAAAAGACTCCAATGCCTCAATCTCTCCAAGAACTCGACTGATAAATCTCCTGTGTAAAATGATCACATTTTATAGAGAAGAATCTTTGTTAGACATTCATTAGCAATAACATGTGAGCCAATTTAGGGAATGAAACCTTTCTTCTGTATAAAACCCACTGTGGTCACTAAAACTAATGACTTTTTCGGCCTACCACCCTTTAATTCAGTAGCAAAGCACGTGAATTTCCTGTATTGCTTAGTTCTCCAACAATTTGTTTATCTTTGAAGAGCAGGTCCCTGACTGTGTGAACTCAGGCACATCCAAAAGGTTAAGTAATAATAAAAAAGTAGATCAGGGCCATAAATGTGGTATTTAAAATCATGACAAAGTTCTGACTGTATTGAGGAGGTCTGGAAGAAGAACAGTTAATGGGCTTACTTCTATTTCGGCTCATCTCCACATGAGAAGCAGCCTGGGCAGGAGAGAATTGAAAATACGACATGAATTTAAGTGCTCTGAGGCTGATCTGAACCCATCAAAGTTGGTGAAAAAAAAAATAAATCTACTGACTTCAGTAGCCTTTGGAACACTTGATGCTAAACAAAAAAAAGCAAAAAAAAAAGGGGGGGAAGCAAAATTAATTTGTTATCCACCATGCATTAAATAGAGGTAGAAAGAAGGAGTGCTTCAGGTTCAGATGGGGGTTTTGTGTGGTTTTCTTGAGATATAGAATTTTTCAACAACAAAGTACAAAGATGGTAGAATTAATGAAAAACAAAGCAAGTTAAAAAACTGGAAAGGGGTTTTGAAAACATAACTGACACTAGGAAGTTTGCTCTTAGGTTCAAGTAAGGTAAGTTGTAAAGACAAGAAAGATGTAATGGGCCTAATAATTGTAAACCAGATTCTGTCCTGCATTTGCCAAAGCTGTGCATATGTTCCTAGGGATGTTACCTGTAACTTGCCTTGCCTGATCGGGTGACTGGAGTGTTTTGGGGATTCCTTTCAGCCTGAGTTCCAGGCTT
>NW_008669191.1:36876-48319 GCF_000695815.1 Acanthisitta chloris
GCATCTTGTCCAGATGTGGAGCCAACACATGCGCTAGCGCCTAGCAAGTACTCTCAAATCCTAGAACTTGGGAAAAGAAACTGGGTTTCTTAGATCAAGTCTCACAGATTTATTTTTCCTTGAGGAATATGGAACTTGAAGCCTGCTTTGTTTTTACATAGCCTCCATAAGAATACAAGCATCTCTATAAGGCACAATTCCTTAGTGTCTAATTTGCTTCTATTATATTCCAGGCAAATTAAGAACAAAACCATATGGGAATGAATGCAAAAGTGTCAGTGACTGAGAGTCAATTTCCTGGGATTTTAACTGAAATTTTAGTTCCCAAGTTGCTTTTAAAACACGAATTAGGTTCCTGAGTCACCCAGGAACTAATGAAAATGTTCCTTTGAAATGTGACGGGGAGCTCAGACAGAGCAGAGTGACACACAGTCCTTGGGGCATGATTGCCCAGAGAGAGTGATGGAAAAAGTGCCTCTCATGTTAGCTGTAACATTTTTTAATGCAACTTATTAAAAAATAACATTAACAGCATTGTGCAAGGAAGCAATAGATCTGCCTGGATGAAGAGGTTTTAAGGGTGTTAAAGAAGGCACTCAGCACACTTAGTGCTTGGAAATGTCAAGACCTCAGCAGTGCTGGAGGGCACTTTGGTCCCTTAGAAAGGTCTGGTCCAGCCTTTACAGAGTGGTGGCATGTTGTGACGAGAGCAGTGGATGTGAGTGCTGACACTTGTAGGGTGCTCTCCTAGTAACCTCTTTTGTTGGTTACCCCAGGTTTGGAAAGCTCATGTTGAGTTTCGTGATCTCTTGATGTCAAGATACTGTCACTCTGTGGGCTCTTAGTAGAAGTCTCTTTGTTGGCTGCATGTTCTTGTGGTCTCCTTTGTGCTGACAGGAGATGGGTGACAGAACCAACTGGCCCCAAGTTAATCCAGCAAAAGGAGGCCAGCGGTGAAAACTGGTTTTTAACTAAACCAGTTTCTCGATCTGGCTCATGTCATGGCTGTGTGGGGCTAGTTCTGGCATGAAGGAAAGGGTCAGCCTTTACATAGGGAATGTACACCTCCACTAGCTTTAATCTGTTGCAAAACTGCAGTGTAACTAAGACCCAGCAGATGAATTTTGGAGTATTTTTTTCTCTGTTACAGCAGAAAGACTTTTAATTTACCCACATATTATGACTTCATCATTAATAAGGAGGAAAGTAAGTAACGAGACAATGTGTACAAAATGAACAATTTCATACCATAGCAAGTTGTCTGGCGAATTCTTTCATGAATGCTCTCTGTGTGATATTTCTATAGTATAATAGATTCTGGCTGTTCACTCTAATAATTCTGAGCTTCAGGGTAAGATTTTATTTCTCTTTTGAAAGTAATATAATCAGTGGTGCTAGCACAAAATTCCCTGTGTGTTTTTGTGCATCCTTAACACTTCTTGGGATGAAAGTGAAACTTATATTATTTAGAGCAGTTCAAAGAACTATGTTCCTTCTGTAATGGTGGTTCCTGCTAGAATTCCTTATGAAAAAACATTAACCAAGCTAACGGTACTACAAAGCATAGTAGGTATTCTATGTTTGCAGAAGGAATGGGTCCAAAAAGCTTTAGAAAATGTTAGTTTCTTTGCACAAAAGGCATATTTTAAAAGTCACCCAAGGACAATGTGGATATTTGTCTATCCAGGAATTTTATTTATACGCTATCTGTGTGAACAAAGCTCCTGGAGATGAGGGCAAAGGGTTTTTGGCAAAGCATGAGGTAGCTTAGGACAATAATGATGCAGGCACCAGCACGTGTTTTGATTGAATTTTGTCTTTGCTTGTTAGTTGAGATTCACTGCTCTGTTGAGAGGATCACAGAGCTTCCCTGCCCTTCCTTCCTTTCCTCTGCTTGTCAGGGGAGAGGACCACTTCTGCTGCATCCATTCAACTCCCAAGCTCCCAATCATTTTCTTGATTTCCTGTGAAGCTCCCCATTTTTTTACAGGAAAGTTTATTGTGTCCTCTCCCTGCAGAGCTAGAGCTGTGTCTATGGCAAGCCAGACTGTGCAGTTGGAGAACTTGCTCAGGCAGTTCTTCTTCCCAAGGCACAGGAAAGAATGAGTTTCTCATCTGCTGGCACAAGTGTGTAGCTACTAAGTGGTTTGCAATATTATAGGGTCTGAGTTTTCCCTCCAACTTGTGCAAAGTTTCCCATGCAAGAAGAATAACTTCAAAACCAGAATGTGGTCATCTGTGCCAGACACATCCTTCCACTGGCTTCTCACAGTTGTTTCAGTCTCTCTAGTGGCAACTATCCTATTTGCTTCAAGACTGAGAAGAGCTTTCCTGCTGCCTCTTGGGCAGCAAGGACCTTTCCTTATGCTTCAACTGACAGATCTCCTTCCTTTTGTCTCCTCACTACTGTGATCAGCTATTCATGCACGTGTCCCCAAGGCCTTCATGGGACTTAGCTGGGGAAAACTAAGGTCAGCCTGGAATCACTGCAGTGTTACAGTATCTGATTCCTATGAACCGGATTTCTTTGTAAGAATATTCACAAACCACGGTAACTTCTGTGCTTTTTCTTTTTCCTTTCTAACCAATTTAATCAAGGTCAGTAAGGCAGGTTCACAGGACTGTGAGTTCGTGAATAAGTAGTAACTTATCACCTTATGATTTTTATTCATTAATACAAACTTTGTTTTAGATGCTTGCAGCAATTAAATTAGACCTTGCTATGTCTGAAAAAAAAAAAAAAGAAAAAAGAAAAGGAGCATCAAGCCTTGCTATTATGAGAACTCATTAATGAACAAAAAAATCTTTGTGATAAATCATGCCTAGAGTTTTGCAGATAATATGTTTATCTGTTTCAGCAGCAATAGAACTACCAGTGGAAATTCTCCCATCACCTACACACATACACATGATCCCCTAAAACAAACATATGTAAGTACTTAACAGATGGACAAGTGAATCCTGGGATGAATGTATTAGAAAAACAGAGCAATCACTGTGTTTTTCAGCAGAAATTATATTAATATCTAAAGACCAGGTTAGAAATATTTTGGTTAGCTGAAAACCTAGGCTCAGTTTGAAGCAAAATCAGATTAGGTCTTCATCTCTGTTACACAGGTAATATATGATTTGTGTGACTTGCTGTGAGATTTTTAGATGGTATGGACCTGTTTTTGGATGGATTTTTTGCTTTGTCTTAAGCCAATAGCAGCTTTGCTATCATTTTTTCACCCTCTGTGCACACTGAGGTTCTACAGTAGTTTGAGAGCTGAAGTTGCCCCGATGCCCTTGAGGAGTACTTTTTGCTACTCAGCTGTGCAAAATGTCATGTGTTGCTTCTCTTCACTGCTCTGCAGAGATGACTGCATTGCAGTGGACTCCTATCAGTTCACTGTGAAGCCTGTTGTAAGTGTCTTTTTGATGGCCTGAAAGAGCCCATAGAACATTGTTAAAAGCTGAAGAGACTCACAACGAAAGCTAAAATAATGGCCAAAACAGACCTCTAATCTAACTAAGTATTTCAGATGAGGGATTTTGTTTTTGGGGGCTGCCTTAGCAAATTTTGTATCGTACTCTGAGATGAATTGCATTACAGAAAAACAAGATATGATTGATAGCCATTAATTCACCTCTCCAGTTTAGCTTGTCTTTGGATCTCTGCCTTTGCATCCTTCTCATGTGAAGAAATGCAGTGATATCCTCTTCATCAATGTATTGTGCAGCAGTATAAATGATATAAAGGAACAGCAATCGAGGAATTAAACCTTCATCTAAGGACCAAGTTGTGAGCCAGGGTCTTTGCACTACCTAGACTTTGTTGAACTTCCAACAGGATGAAAAGTGCTCTGGTCATCCTGCCCCCAGCCTCACTGTGGATGGGGGCAGTTTTCCAGTTTGGTGCTTTTACCATTGTATTCCAGGGGTAACGGTAAGTACCATGGTTTGTAAGAGGTTGTGGTAGTAGTGTGTCAGTGTATTTCCCCATTTTATGTGGATTAAGAAGCTTCTGAACTTTTAATTCTACCTATCAGGAGCAAGCAGATGCAGATTCCCAAAAGTCAGTTTTTCACTGTAAGGTTTCCTGGCTGATTTCTAAGGAATGAGATAGATAAGGTTTATCTTCTCCTCTACAGTTCAAGATTTTTCCTTCAAGTAACTAAGGCAAACAAATATTTTGAGGTTTAGAAAATTTCTATGCCAAATCCACCCGTAAGTTAGGAAAATATGTGGGGTTTGTTTTCCAGTGGACTCCTTTAACTGATAAATAACCCAAACTGGATATCAGTTAGTATCTGACAATTGTTCTTATGTTTATGGGAGCCTTTTAGTTTTCCATGGCTTAGATTTTATTTCTGAAGTGATTTTATGATATCAAAATGCAATTTATTATTATTGTTATGAGTATCCTTTAACCTAGATTGGATTGGATGGGATTTGGATAAGCTCTCCCAGTTTTACATCAGCTTACAATTCTGTGACTGTAATAATAATTTTTCAACATTAATAAAGTTCTGTAAATTTGATTCAGGGGTCATTAAGGTCAAGGGTGAGACGACCTGTGCCAACTTCTGAGTCCTCTGGGAAGTGTCCCGTGCCTTAATTGACTGCAGCAATATTGGAGTCACAAGGTGAGACTATGAATGGTGCTCTACAGTGCTGGGAAGCTATTTGCTGCTATTCCAGAAGATCATGTTTCCTCACATTGATGCTCTAGCATGGACCTTTAGAGGTCACCTGGCTATAATATTGTGGTTACATTTCCAGATCATTCCCTTTCCAAAAAGACTTTTGTTCCCTGGAAGGTGCCACCTGAATAAAGTCATATTAAAAGACAAGAAAAGCCACCAGCAATGAAAATGATTCTCTGCAGATTTAGTAACTGCCACAGCATCTTCTTTCCTCTCTATTCTGTTTCATTGACATTGGCAATAAAAAATAATCACTTAGAGACAATGTCCTTGCAGGCTGGCAGTAAGTCTAAATGGCAACAGCTAAAAAGATCCAGAGAAGAACATTTAAGTTACATCTATTATTGCTTTGGCTGCTCAAAAAATGTCAGAAATAATGTCTCTGTTTCTCAGCATTTGTGTATGCTTGGTGGGGATGGGAGGAGACAGAAGATATTAGGATATTCTTTCTCCTCTAATCACTAGCGGCTTGATGAGGTCATGACTGTATATAGAAGGTGATAGACACTGAGTTTGTGCTGAGAACAAAATAAAGATCTAAAATCAGACAGAGCTTTATTTTGGCACAACCTGTGCACAACAGTACTTTTGGTAAAGACCTTGGTGTGCCCTTCCCAAAGATAATGCTGTATCTCCATCCTGAAAGCTAAAGAGGAGTATTGAGGGGTCAGGGTATCACCTCCCATCACATTTTCTCCTCTCTGTCCAAAAATTGGTTTCATATTCTTCTTTCCTCCATGTTTCTTAGCACTTTTCTTTATGAACAGAAACATTGTACAATAAATAGTCTGTCTGTTGAGACGACACATTGTGGTAGATCCCTTAGGAAAGCTGCAGCTGGGTTGACATTTTTGTCTCATAACTGTTCTGAAGAATGGTTTTGTTTGTGAATTCAGAGAATGAGTCACATAATGACCAAATAGAAGTGCATTTTGTAAACATCGTAGGCTAGCGGTAACTGCATGGATTGCCCATGTTCCTCTGCCTGTCCAGGCTTCTGATAGAAAGATAAAAAGCTCCAGCAAAATCTGGGCTTTAATATGGTTCATTCAGTCAGATTTACCAGCTGAGTGTCTTCATAGTGAAAAAAAATAAAAATATATATGTAATGGACTCTGATTCTGGCATCTAAGGTGTGACTCTAACACCTGGCTGGAGCATCTGAGGACCAGAGCTTTTTAGGACAGTTGGAGCTGCTGTGTGGTGGGAAGTCCAAGACTCAGATGGGCTGACATGGTCCTCCCTGGGCTTCCACTCTCACATGCCTGATCTGTGGGCACAGGGGACTTCCCTGAGCAGTTCTGGTTGCAGGGCTGGAGCCGAGACAGCCGAAAAGGGGAGTCAGCCTGCCAAATGCCAGACATATTTCTATACAATCTGTGTGTGTGTGTGTGTGTGTGTGTGTGTGTGTATTCTGTATAGCTACAAACTTGTTTCTATTACCTATCTGTAAATAATGAAGGACAAACTCGTCCTGTGTCCCTCTGTCTATCTACAAAATTCTCTTCTTCCATCTTCTCTGTTAGAAATACAGAATACCAAATTCAGTGCAGCATTCTGTGTATCTGACTTTCAACGCTGCTTAGAAAACCCTAAGGCCAGGACTGAAATAAGAGCTGAAATCCAAACAATGTGTGACTGAACACAAAACAAATCATGGCTTTGCAGGAATATGTTGTGACAGCTCTGCCTTCTCCCATAACTGCTAGTCAATTTTCCCTCTTACATTTAAATAACATAGTATACATATTGAACCAATAATCGGGTACAATAAAAAATGCACAGTGAAGCTAAAAAATGCTGAGATGTAAAATCTTCTAAAACCTTTCTTCAGGGGCAGGGTGATATTCTCTTTCTGTCCCTCCCTCCCCCTTTCTCTCTTTCTCTCCTTAAAAGCAAGGGTGGGATAGGGTTTGCTTCTATAAAGATAAGTAAGAAAGGACAATTCAAACCACAATAAAGAAAAAAAGAATGGAATTTTCAGTAAACTTAGGAATGTCCATCATATCTGGACAGCGTATGGGTGTACGTGAGGTAAAAACATTGACCTGCTAAGGATGCTTTTGGCAGTAAATTTGAATGCCTTCCCCCCTCATGCTGGGAAAACATCGAATAAAACAGCATGGTCCTGCAGCATCTTCCCCTCTCCTCTTCTGCTGCACTTCCCCACCCCTGCTTGTGGGGACTACCCTGGGGTGGTGAAGACCAGAGTCCAGGCAGAACACCCACCTCTTCCTAAAGGAGATGGTGCTCAGAGGACCAAGCTGTGTGAGCTACAGGTAGTGAGGCACTCATCTGAGCCTGCCTCTTCGCTCAACCAGGGTCTTCAGGGAGCGACCACTGGCACTGGGAGAGTGGGTTGAGCCCTTGCTCTGCCCTGGCTTGTACTCCACCTCCATGCCCCATCAGGGAATAGGGAGGTTGAGCTCAAGATGGCCCATGAGGATGCAGCTCTCAGCTCCTGGTGAGGACTACGTTGGTTAAACAACTCCAGTCTTCAGCTGGATTTTGACCTGAAAGCTTCTACTATCTCACACAATAGAAGTGCAAACGAGACCTTTCCCCTTTTCAGTCATTTCTCCTTGCTCATAGAAATCTGCTGGCAGAGATCTTTTCCTCCTGGTGATCCACACAAGGCTTTTTTGTGGTCAGGTGTCTATAGTGGGCACCCTGAGCTGCTGCTCCACCAAGGAAGTACTACTGTTATTAGTTTCCTATATAGGCAGCTTAAAGAAGAGGGAGATGAGGAAAGAACACAATGAGGAGGCAGTGGCCAGCTCCAACTTACCATATTTTTCTCCTTTGAAAACATTCTTTCTTTTCCAATTTTTAGTGGTTTTTAGGGTACTCATTAATCTGGAAAACAAGAACAACTTCCAGATCATTAGTGCCATGGTGAATTGAAACACTAGCCAGGCTGGACAAATAGTGCCAGGGTCATACAAAATACCAGTCGGCGCAGATTTCTAAGTGCCAGGGTGATTTGAGAGAACAGCTTGTCCAAGATACAAATGCCAAAATAATTGGAAATACCTCCTCACGAGTCAATGTATAAATCAGCAAACTGCTTCAGTTTAACAAAATATGTGTGATTATCTTTGGCCAGGCAAAGGAGCAGCGTAGGCACTGAGCGGAGAACTGCTCACATTTTTAATGTCTCCAAGTGCTCCATTTCCTTATTCTTATTGCATTATGGGTAACATTTCATTACAAGAGATCACAAAAGTGAAGTTGCCAATCCCTGAAAGCTGCATACTGTGTGCTCTGATATCTTTTGAGGAGCAGGGAATTCCTGCAGATTCCAGAGAACTGTCAGTATGGGAAGTGGAAACATAATTTAGCGCTTATGTCCTACAGATGATTTTGGCTTGAAGAGTATTATTCACCACTCTCCCCTGGAGCTCTATAAAGCCCATGCTAGCTTCCCCAAGTATCTTATTGTTCAGCCACTGTTCTGGCCTGTCACCTTGCTTTGGAGTGTCACCCTGTCGGAAATATCAATTTATGTAACTCTACACTAATAGGAGATGGTTCTTCAGAGTAGATATCTAGCTCAGAATACATGACATCCTCTCTCCCACCACCCTGCCCCCTCCACACTCAGAAAGTTTCTGCTTTCCTAAGGGAAGCTATGTTAGCATCCATGGCTTCTGGGCTGCACAGTCCAGACACCCCAGCTGGATCGATGGTTATGATCAGCCTGAGACCTGTGCTTGGTATTATGATACCAAGGTGAGAAAGGTGACTGAATATGAAGAAAAATAGTGACTGGATGGGACCATATTTGTGACATAATGTAAAAATTAATCTGAACCCTTCTTTGAAAAGTCAGTCACACATTCCTTTAGTTAGATTTGAGAATATAGTGCCAATTTTCCTAAGGTTTATAAAACTCTTATGAGCTTTGTAGTTCTACAACAAATAGCCATGAGAGTTACAAAACTCAAAAAGACCTTATTGGGTATTTTGTTCTGTGCGGCTTGCTCAAAGAAAGCAACACGACTGCACTAAGATTCCTCCTCTTTGGATTTCAGGCTTGCTTTTTGCAGGTTGAAAGAATACAGAGAAGGTTTGGCTACAAGTACTCTAAACTTCTAACACGCCTGAGGTTAGGTCATCGTAATCTTTGAAAAGCTTTGCAAAAAGGAGCCTGAATTCATCTCAGAGGGTCATAAGAGGTCTTAATGCTCTATGAAAGAGTTCAGAACACTTAAAATGGGTGATGTGGAAGCATAGACACATCACAAATATGATGGAAATGGGAGCAGTAATTGAGGGGGATGTGATGGGGATGAATGGATCATGAAATAATGCTTTCAGCAGTAGCAGTGATGATAACTAGTCTCTTGTGCAACAGATTGAAATCTATCCGAGGTGTTCATAACATGGTCACATGACTGATACCTAAACTGTATAAATCCCATCACACAAACATATCAGGCAGCTCCCTCACATTGAAGAAAGTCACACCAATCAACAGCTGAGTGACCTGTGTGTCCTGTGCAACAGAAGCTTAACTTCTCCTCAGTTTTCCTCAGTGGTACAGTGCTGGACAGAGTTGCTGGGCACTTTGGGTGACTACACAGGTTCATTGTTTGCAGAAGAGATCCCACAGCATTTCCACCACCTCAATCTCATAAACAGAGTTTCCTTGAGATCTAAACTCCCCACTGCAAAAATACCAGCACAGAAGAATATTTCCAGCAGTGTCTTTCAGGAAAAAATAAGCCCAGAGTCCCATATATCTGCTCAGAAAGCACAAACTGTGCACCCTACAGAAGAAATTACATCCCCACTCTAGCACAAACATCCACACATGTGGATCCACATACATGCAAAACTTACATCCACTTCCTCTCAGAAACACACTCGAGAAGCTCATCATCTTGTGGTTCTTCCACAGCTGCAAACCTCCCCGGCAGGCTGAACATGCACAGTCCATAACCCACAGGGCTGAGACTTAATGCAGGATGAGGTAGGGAGAAGTACTAAGCATACTCAAAGTCAGAAGATTAAGATCCTGTTCTGGTGTCTTTTGCAGGACAAAAAAAAGGGGGTTTCCAAGTATCATCTAACACAAAGTTCAGAGAAGCCAGTATATTTCTTTTAGGGTTCATGGGAATTTTCTAGGACTACAGGACCAGTTACCAGCAGGTGATCGAATGAAGATGGAAGAAAGAAATTATTAGAAAACAAAACTTTCAATGTTCCTGTTTTCTGTTTCATGCAGCTAATTTTCCTCAGGCTTTTTGGGGAAATAAAATTAGTTGCAGTTAACATTTCTTAGGATACAGCAGACAGATTTTGCCCAGGT
Source organism: Acanthisitta chloris (assembly GCF_000695815.1). Lineage (NCBI taxonomy): Eukaryota > Metazoa > Chordata > Aves > Passeriformes > Acanthisittidae > Acanthisitta > Acanthisitta chloris. The sequence goes on from NW_008669191.1 coordinate 46,879, forward strand.
TGAAGCTTTATAGAGGCTTACAAATGTTAACAAACCTGGATCATATTTTTACATCTCTTGAGACACTTTTCATCCTATAGTTAGATACCTACCAATTGTTGACACAAGTGAAAACAGCACAAAGTATTCTGTCTGCTGCAACAAAAATCAATAGACAGTATTTTAGTCTACAGTACAGAAAATAAAATATATATTTCAAGGAATAAATTCCACATGTGTATTGAAGGGCAGAATCTGGCCCTTAGATTGAAGAGAATTTCAGACCTAACTAAGACAAATCCCTGCAGCAAAGAACAGAATAGCAAGCAGGGTCTGTAGGAAAAAAAAAATGAAGATACATTCCCTTACCTTTCTATGCGTTGAATAGGCTTCTTACAGCTTCTTTGGAATTATAACTCCTATCCACAAAGGACCAAAATTTCTGCAGTCCTCAACTGTGTCTTTATTCAGGACTCATTACACAACACCTACCAAAGCCTCCCGAAAGTGCAGGTTAAATCATGTCTGAAGGATTTGGCTCTCTATAAGTGAGCTCATCTTGTTAAGAACATAATGGAGTCGGAGAGAACATTCATTTCACAAGTGAATGTGTCTTACTGTCTGATTTATATTTTGAGAGAGAAAAACAGATTTTGCTTTTGCAAAAACCTTTAATTTCATATGGGAAGCCACCTTTAAGACTCATCATTTGGCAACATGCTCTACCATTCCCCTGGCTCTTTTTCCACATCCATTGCTAGTGGCTTGGTGTGTTCTTTATCCCTTGGGCCAGCTCATTAGCTGGATGCATGGCTGCTCATGTCTATCATCAGAGTCTGCTAACAAATCCTGTAGGACTACTCCAGGCCCAATAAGAGATATATTTGTTTTGTGGTTTGCGTTTTGCAGAAAACACTGTGTACTTCTCAAAGCCTAAAGTGTAGGAGGGATTTTTTTAAAAAAAGAGAAGCAGCAATTTTCATACAGTGCTAAATAAAATAAATTACAGGCCCCAAAAGATCTAATAATTCCTAAGGCAGAGTTCAGATGCAGTAATTAATTATCCCAACATGGAATTCATAATGATCAACTATTAATATGTGCATGGGGGACTGGATGTCTCAGGATTTGGTAATGGGATATGGAGACTTTCACCTCTAGGTTGCTGATTTGAATCTGACCCAGATCTCTAGTGACTTCTGAAAGCTGCAAGCATGTGCTGTTTGTTCTGTAGTGTATATAAAATGAAATTATCTAAGCTGCTTCCTAGCAGTCTTGTGTCCATACCACCAGTGCTGGAGTACAAATAACCTTCCATTTGATCACTTTAGTTGGGAGGTCAGGGGCTCTGCAGGTAGTAGTAATGTGACAGTTTCTTCTCAGGAGTGCCTTCCAGGAAATACTGCTATTGGCACATCCCTTTGTGGGAAGCAACCCCCACGTACACTATGGAGAAGAAAGA
>NW_008669191.1:48338-49257 GCF_000695815.1 Acanthisitta chloris
GCTACATGTGCCCTTAGCTGCAGCAGGTGCCATGGAGATCACAACAAAGCCTCAGGTGCTTCCCAGGGGCATCTTCCCTTCCTGTCCACATGCCTCAGTTGGGAAGGGACCTCAGTCTCTGAGGCTGCCAGTCTGAGGGTTATCTCAAGTCATAAATCCAAAGAAGAACTGAACAAACATGTCCCCTAGAAAAAGGGAAGCTGAAGAGGGGTGGAGCTTCAGGTTTGTAGACTTTTGTGAAACCACATCTTTTTGTGTTAAAACATTGCCAAACTTTGTTCAAGTCTGATGAATTAAATTTACCCAGATCTGAACATTAATAGGTTTGCTCAACTCCCAGCAGTTGAAAAATCTGCAAAACTGTGTAGCTGTAGCATGAGAGGCAGAGTAAATCACCTCAGGAACAGGTAATACTAGGGTACAACACAGGATCATGTATGCTTGGAAAAGTGACTAGCACTGTCGCAGCAAGATAGAGAAGCTCTTCTCTCCTTCTCCACCATATTTGATTTTATGAATTATATTCTGTGGTACCTGTTTCTGTTTTGTCAAGGAGTGGAGTCCTGACAGCTGCCAAATAACTTATTATTTTCTTCCATTTCCTGGAATACTTGTAAATAAGTAGAGGTACTTTGTGACTGAGAGTAGGAACTCTGCAGGAAAACACTGCTGCAATCTGCAGAACACATGAAAATCCACACCCTCCTGAAACCAGCATATCAAAGAACATCTGTCTTAAAAACAAACAGTGAAAAGTATTTAAAACAAGCTCCATGCTTGGAAGAAACGACCTAATTTCTGAGAAATAGTAACTCTGGGCCAGTTCAGTAATGGATATTGGTCTTTTCCAGATTTTAGTAGAGTTTGTAAACGCCATTAATTCCATCTGAGCACTGTATTGAGAATTTAGCTCCTCTTT
>NW_008669191.1:49284-68807 GCF_000695815.1 Acanthisitta chloris
CAGAAATCCATATCTTTCTGTGCAATAATTTTAGTCATAGTTTAGCACTTTGTATGTTGTGGCTTATTCTTTGTTAATGGTATTTCCAAACATTCTTAGAAAGGACATTAAAAATGAGTAGTAGGTGGTAGCTTATAGAAAAAAATACAGTAAATAGCAAAAATGGACAAGACTACTACTACTTTCAATTACTTCTGCAAACATTCTCCATATCTTTCTGTGCAATAATTTTAGTCATAGTTTAGCACTTTGTATGTTGTGGCTTATTCTTTGTTAATGGTATTTCCAAACATTCTTAGAAAGGACATTAAAAATGAGTAGTAGGTGGTAGCTTATAGAAAAAAATACAGTAAATAGCAAAAATGGACAAGACTACTACTACTTTCAATTACTTCTGCAAACATTCTGGATCACAAAATCACTGTTAAAAAGTATACCTAAAAAAATTGCAAGTATGTTAAGAACAGAAAATATTTTAAATTTAATTTTAATTTAAATTGTAAATAGAATTAGCTGGGCAGTAATTACTGCTAATTAGGTCTTTCTGTCCAGTAATGAGAAGAAAGACCCTTTTTTTGAAATCCACAAGATGTTTTGCATTGCTATGAATACAAATATCAGAGGATATATTGCACTGTGCACTCATACAGACTTCTGGATTTCTACTGAAGGTAATTTGGATCCATTTTCTCTGTATCCAGTGCAACAATATGCATATTGCTTGTCAGATTTCAGAGTTTCTTTGCCTTTTTTTTCAACAATATTTTGAGTGGATGGTAGTAAAAAAAAAATGTCCCTTGTATAGCCTTTTTCATTGGCAAGAAGCTCAGATATGATAGACTTTTTTAAATGCACCCACATCTTTTGTAGAACAGGACAGATTTTTAGCTCACTGTTGCACTGCCTGGTATTATACCACTGAAAGTGAAGGGGAGGATAGGAAAGTGGGAGAGTAGTTTTGGAAACAATTTCAATAATCAGAATGCAATTTACTCTGTTGGAATGAGAACTGAGGCCAACAGCTTGTCCTTGTGGAAAAGACAATGAAATGGTTAGCTACATGTTTCCACTAGGGTCCTGTACTCAAATGGAAGCCTCTTTCTTTAGGACCTCTTAAAAAGTAATCATGCTCATGTAGCATGACAGGTATGTCCAAGCAAACACCAATAGTGGGTAGACAAGACAACAGAGTAGGTCTTACCCTCTTCTGATTTCTGTGACTCAAGAATCTTGTCTTTTTATTTCTCTGAAAGATCTCACCCACAGTAGTGTGGTACCTCTTGTGGTTTTATATTGATCACGAAGATTTCCACTTCTGGAAGCAGTTGCTTTGCTTGGCAGGCTGCAGCAGGGATCAGACAAGACTTGGCTTACTTTTTAAGCCTTAATAAGGTCATATACCCACAGACAATAAGAACTGAGTTCGGTGCCACTATGTCAGATTACATCTCAAGATTTCTTGGGCTTTGCTTGGTGCACTCACATCTATTCCTTTTCCCTTTTGTGTAAAGAAAGCACACTGCTTCCTCCACATCTTACTTTTGTGTTGCTATAATGAATTCCTTGCTATTCCCTCAGGGGGCTGACTCACACTCTTGCATTTGAAGTGAAGTAAACTGGAATTTGTATCTTTGTGAAGGTCAGTCACAGTGCATAAGAACAGGAAAGAGGGGTCAGAATGGTAATGCAGATCAGATATGCCAGCAGTACAAATGCAAATGCTGACCATCAGAATATTTCAAGGCTGTCAGCATGCCACAGCATTTGTTAGGCTGGGCAATGTGGTGTTAGCTGATGCCCATTTAAAAGGTTCTGATCAGCCAGCAGGAAGCTTGCCCATACAGCAAAGAACTACTCACATCTGTCAGAGAAGGAAGGGGATAGCTATTAAGAAAAAAACCAACAAAGCATGCAAACAACAACAACAAAACCTAAACAAAACAAACAAACAATAAACACCACAAGCCAAAACAAACTGACTTTTCTTCCTATCTCCTAGAAAATTCCTTCTTATCTCTCAAGATTCATAATCCACAGCAGAAATGACTGGTGTTAACAGTGTCCCTGGAGCTGAAGAAGTGAGAGAAGAGCCTGGTGTTGCAGTCACTTTTCAAAGAATCATATGAGTTGGGAGAGACCTTAAAGATCATCTGATGTCACCACCCTGCCATAGGCAGGGAACCTTCCATGAGACCAGGTAGCTCAAAGCCCCATCCAACCTGGTCTTGACCACTTTCAGGGATGGGGCATCCACTGTTTTTCTGGGCAAGATGTTCCAGTGTTTCACCACCCTCTCAGTAAAGAATTTCTTCCTAATATGGGATCTAAACTTGCTCTCTTTCAGTTTAAACCAATTTTGTCTTTTATGTGGCCAGTGCAGGATTACCCTCTGCAAATGCTTTCACCAGTCTGGCTTTGGTGGGTTCATAAACACAGAAAGTTTCTGCCTCTTCCTCTTTTTTTTCAGCTCATCAAGGGCTGAGCAATCTGGTGACCCTCGGCCTATAGTTCAGCTTTGTTCTGGATCCTGAGCAAAAGTCATGGAGAGATGAGGAGCTGGTGGCAGGTTCCAGTTTCAATAATTAATTTGCAAGCCATGGAAAATGGCTTAGTGCCTAATTGAATAGCTTGGCCTTGTGTTTTGAGTAGCTGTGAAAGATCAAATCTTTAAAATAATCATCTAAATACCATCTCTCTTTCTCTCTGCTTGAGTTCTCAATGTCGTTTAGCAAGTGGTCTTTGAAACAGGAGTTGTAGAAAACAATGCTTTTTACACAGCAAAACAATATCCTCTGTTGTGCCATTTCAGCAGCTAAAAGAAAAAATTGGAAGGAAAAAGAGAGAGTCAGATAATGATCAAAGTGAACATGTAGCAGCTTTTCAGAATTAGTTGGCCAGAACAGACTATTTGAAGCTCAAGATAAAATAGTGAAAATAAATTAAAGGAAAATCAACAAAATATAGCCAACAAATAAACAAAAAAAGATCAGCAGCAAGAGACAGGAGGAGAAGGAACAAACCAACCCTGACCTTCACTAAATTCAGGTTGATTTTGCTTCTATTTATTTCCCTTTGATCCAGTGGCCCCAACTGGTGCACGGCATCACCAGATAATTCCTTCCCCATTTGACATCAATTTTAGGCAAATTTGGGTCAATGTCATTGCTCTGTTTACTTATGAATACCTCCTTTTTTTCTTGAATTTTTGATAAAAAGATGTTTTCACGCACCATACATATATATATCACCTTGCTTACTTTTCTTTAGCCCTTCCTTTAACACTTAGAGGTAGGAAAAATTATATGCTGGCACTTACCTAGCAGTAAGGTCACAACCCAGCATATGCAAAGCTGTCCTGCTTTTTATTGGCTCACCAAGCTCACTAAAGAAAACAATATCTTTGTATCTTCCTGGCAAGCAGGTATAAAGGCTGATCCTGCAGACCTAACTACTCCTATGAGCAGGGCCTAAACACAGCATGGGTGCCTGAGCCTGAGAAGAAGCACTCAGCTTCGGTAGTCTCTGACTGCACCTGAATTTAGTTATTGCTGCAAGATTTCAAGTGATGCTCCCCATGCTTACCTGCGCAGGACCGGTGTGAGTTGGTGCAGTGAAACAAGGCATGTTAACTTCTGGGGTTTTTTTACACTGTCCAAATAATAACTTTTTCTTCAAAACACTGTTTTAACCAGAGAGAAAACTGTGGGTTACATGGGTCCTAACTTATTTCAGAGCATAACAAATTCAGTATATCCAGATGTTGCCCGTCCTCTTCTGTCTTTCCTAGGTGACTGTGCTTCTTCACTTGCACAGATATCCTTAAAACGGAAGAATTATTCCACTCATGTTAAAAGCAGGAGAAGTATAAACAGACCACTACATGTTGTATAAAACTATGGGAAGAAAAGACCATCTTAGGTAAATACCAAGCTACTTATTTTATGATTTTTAAATGTCATTCTTTTGTCCAATATTGACTTTTTTTTTATATGGAAGTTGAATTATAGATCTTAGAGCACTGGGGAGCCCATGGCATCCTGGCTTTGACACAGCTGGTCAAGTTAAGAATTGAAGTCCCAGTAATTAGTAATGAGTTCCCCTGCACCGGGAAGCCAGGCCAGGATGAGAAAGCTTCATGAGGTTACTTCTCCCTCTGGGTAAAGCCAAAGCTGCTGGGAGAGAGACAAACTGTCCTCTGAAGGAGTGCACTATGGCATCTCCATCTTGTTCCTGCAAATAGATATTTCTTTGGGCAGCAGATCTGTGCTTGGAAATGTAATTCATAGCCTTTTGCTGCTCTGAATTTTCTATCCAACAAGATCTCTTGGAGCATCTGTATGCTGAATAGAAATCACAGAGTGTCGTGAGCTGAAGGTAGAGCCTGAATCTAAACTTCACAAGTTGTTTCTTGAGGCAAAACCCTTGGGCTGATCCTCAGGAATAATGAGGGGAGAAATTAGGGACAAAAAACAGGGGACAAAGGAGAATTCACTGCAGAAATTTGGACAAAAGAAAGGAAAAAAGGGAAAGAAAAAAGGGAAGGAAGGAAGGAAGGAAGACCAATTTCATCCTGGACATGCAGATCTGTAGCAGGATAATGACCTAATTGCTCTGAGAACACAGAATTTTCTTATCTGTACCCAGAGTGGCAATTCCTGGGACAAACCTGTCTCTAATCTTCTTCTTTAAATGCCTTTAATTGTGGTTTTAATATTATCTTGCATGTGGAAAAAGGAAATCAACATTTCACAAATAATTAAAACTGACAGTGTGGTCTCTCTGAACGCTGGACAAAAGCTCAGAAGATCCGGGCTTTTCAGAGCCATTGCTGTCGTAGACAAATCCTTCTCTGTTTCTGTGTCACCAGGGGGTCATTAGGAGCTCTCGCAACACAAATAAATCATGGAAAAACAATACATTATGCCACTCATGGAAAGGAAGGGTCTGAAATCCAGATCTTCTGCTTCTTGGACTGCTATTCTTAACTCAGGACTGTGCTGGCTGTTTTTTTTTTAATTAACCTTTAACAATGAATGAAGGTTCGTTTCTGACAGGTTCGAAGAGGCACCCAGACTTTAGCTTGTTTTTCAGATATAATCTGCAATATTAATGTGCCGTGGGCATACAACACCATGCAGGAATTCTTGCAATGAATTCATTGTTTCAGCTGTTTTTCAATCATCAAATAATGCAAAATTCACACTGAAATTTGGTCAGGCCTTATAATATTTATTTAAAATGTGGGAAATAATTGACCTGCATTTATATTTTTTAAAAAATAGAGAAAGGCAGAAAGCAAGGTATTTATTTCACAAGCTTCCCTTTTGTTTTCACATGCAGTTGAAATAATGTCTCTCTCATAATGTCCACATAAAAGATCAGAAAGCTGATTGAAAAGATTGGTGATATTTCTAAAATGTTGTTAATACAAATGATATTTTCCATTAAAATGTCAAACATTAAATTATTGACATATTTTGAGAAGGCTTGGAAAACTATTTATATTAATTTATTTTTATGAGTTTGTTTTCAAAGAGAAAACATTTTTCTATCTGACTTGTTTTAGTTCCTTTTTCAGTATTTTCTATTTATTTTAACTTCCCCATTCTTTCCATTTGTCCTCTTTTTTTCTTTGTTTTCTATTTTGCTATGGAGGAGAAAGGGAAGGGGAAAATAGACCAAACCAGCCCAAAACTATAAAAACCTGCTAATGTTTCTTATTTCTGAAAAAAAGCAAAGATACATATAATGGAAAATTTCAGCAAACTAATAAACCATTTCAAGGAAACTGACAATTTTTTGACTAGTGGCTTTTAAAAATGACTGTAACTCTGTTTTATGAGATGCAAAAATATATAATGATGAATGGAATATATTTTAAGCATGATTTTTTCGCTAGACTGTCCTTTTAATTAACTAGAGCTAGCTGTTCCTTTAATTGGAAGTTAAACATTCTTTGCAGATTTAAGATTTCCAAAGGCACTGACCTAATAATTCCAACTGGTGTCAATGGAAGAACTGAATATTCTGCAAATCTGTGCTGTATGGTTTTCATAAAAAAGGAATTAGCCATACACTGCTTATGAATTTTGAGTGTATTTTATTTTCATCTCCAAACTTCATTGTGGTTTTCTTTTAGAAATAAATTAATACTTTTAGACTGGTATTTTTATTGTTATTATTATTGTTATTACTATTTGAAATTCTTACTTAGCCATGCATGTACAACGTACGTTCTTGTGCAGACCTTCCTGTACCTAGAATAAGACAGCTATGGCATGTAAAATGTTACCCTTGAAAACTGCAACTTCTCATTATGACAGAAGCCCAGCAGGTGACAGAAGGAAAAGCCACTGGCCCATGAACTAGGAGCCCAGAGCATCATCAACCTTCGCTGCTGCCCCCGAGGAAATAAAAAGGAAAGGGTGAAGAGTGAACCCACAGGACCCAGAATGCCACTTTCCTGGACGACAGATTTATTTTGTCCCTTCTCTTTGTTGCTTTGCCAGTTGCCTGTCGAAGGACAACTGTTAGAGGCTGGAAGTGAGTGCTTCTTAAGAGCAGAGGAAAGGACACTTTTTATTTCTCCACTATATATTTCTGTGAGGGATTGAGAGACTGTTGTATTGTGGGGTTTTTGTTTTCTTTTCTTTTTTCAACCTTTACCTTTGTTTAGGTTAGATTTGGGAGAAAAATGGAATGATAAAAGGAGCAAAGCCTGCAGCCACACTGATGTGTGTTTTCACATGTAAACCAGCCCTCCGAGGTGTGCACGCTTCAGCTGCTGTGTCAGCATGAGGACTAGCTCATTTCAATATCAAATTCGGAGGAGAGACGCTAAATGTCTCTTTGCTTTCATGGAACTTTGCTTACTGTGTGAGATGTACACAGGCCTAGGTTACTTACTCAGAAGACATACTCTGCTCAAATAAAGCATGATTTTGGGAAAACTAGTAGGATCCCATGACTGCATGGTGTATATGAGACCGGAGATACTTTGTGGTGTAGATTTGTTTGAAAGGATGTGCTTATCCTCTTAACTGGATAACACTGGAGCATCATACATATCCACAGAGGCATTTCAGCATCTTGCAGCACCCTTAAGATTTTATCAAAACCATGTCTTACCTTCCAGAAAGCTTCTCCTGACCATGACATTTCCACCTTACCAGTATCTGGAGCATTGTGGATTTTCTCTTTTGTATGGCTATACAACTCATTGCTGTTGTGGCAATGTGCATCGTGATGTCTAAATAGAACTGACAACACTGAAAGAAACAAAAGTAGCTGATCCAACATAACATCTGCCTGCCATATTACACTTATGCTCCACAGTGGATCTGCATATGTACCACATGGTTGACATGCCCCACGTGCAAAAGATTTATTCTCTATAATAAGGTCAGCTCCCAGCATACACTGTTACATGTCATGGCCAATTGTCCAGGGAGTGATGAAGCCCAGCTGAAGTCTCACCATGCTCTTGGCAAGCACTATTTGGGTGATTTCACTGGAGTGATGTGTGCCACTGGTGTCAATACAGACCCGTTGAGGAAGCCAGGCTAGAAACAGGAACGCTGAAGACAGAGATTCTGCTCTGCATTTGTTATGGGAGTGTGAATGTAAGTAATATTGTTGCTCTTGTTCCTTATTGTCAGTGTCCACATTGTTCTCCTGCATTTGGCATTGCATTTTGTGTTTTGTTGTGTTACAGACCTCTTGTTCATCTATTGCGCTGTTGTTATAACTCCGGCTCAGGAGTATAATAAAGGCCAAACTCTGCCATGATTTTTTACTGAATGCAAAACTTTGCTACAAGCTAAAGTCTTTCATTCATTCATTAATGGATTTATTCCCAGAAACTGAGGGTGTGGTGCTGCTGAGTTGGAGACAAGTGTGCAGTTGAGCTAGGAAAAGTTTCTAATCATTATCCCTGTTTTTTCTTCATTTATGGAGTCAACACAGGTCATAAGATTCTTTTTCCTTTCTATTATTAGACACATTTGTCAAGGCTGCTAATGTAAAACCTATTCTACTGCATAAATCCACAACTACATTTATCATTCCAGTTTTCAACTAATTACAAGTAGGTACCAAATGTTCTGGGAAATCCCCTTCACTGACAATCACAATCACTGTCTTAGTTGAATGGAATGCAGAATACATCCCAGATTTAGTGCAGGATTCTTTTTGATCAAACCTTCATCCAGAAAGCAGCTTGTCTATGCAACAGTCTATGCAGATTGCCTTGAAAGGCAACACTCTTGTGCTAAAATGAACAGGTTCAGTTTCTATAATGCCTTTTTGTCAGGGTTTCAGCTTGACTATTCTTGATCTCAACTTTTGAGAGAGCATTTTAAGGATAGGCCCTGTATACTGTTGTCAAGAACATAGAGACAGTGGTTTTCAATCCATAATCCAAAGACCCTCAGGGACTACATCCTACAGGTTCTCAAATGGAAGCAAGGAAAGCCACATTTCATCAGGAATCCACACCTCCACCAGAACATTTTTAGGATTATTGTAGTCAAATGAGATCAGACATCAGTAGATAAAAATAAACTACTTGAAATGAACTCAAAAGCATGTAGAACAGCAGTGCAACAGAACAAAAATGACGTACATTTGACATGACTACCTTTACTAAATGAAAAAAAATGACCTTTATCTGCATCAGTTAAAGTCTCTGGGAAACTTCCAAGTATAGTGCATGACTGAGATACTTAAAACTGAAGAGACTTAAGCACTTATCTTGAGACGCAATAGAGACACAGTTACCTCTTGACAGACTTGTGTGGGGTACATACGCTGGTTTTTGAAAATCTGTATGTTGCTATTACTTTGGTGCAAGCTGTTCTTTGTGTGGCTAGGTGTCCTAACAAAACACTCAGGCATGTAAGGATTTATTTTCATTTGTGAGGATTAATAGGTGACAGCCTGTACCGTATTTGCCCAGGATAGCCAGATAACATCTCCATAACTCGTTAAATCTGGATGATAAACCTCTTTGTCAAAACAAAATAATGACACAAGCTGCAGTATTTTAAAAGTACAGCTCACTTTTGGCTCATGCAGAGTTGGTAACCCAATGATGGGTAAGTTATCGTCCCTTTTCCCCACATCAGCTCTGCCCTGCCCACTGTCTTCGTTAGCTACCTGGTAAAGTGAAATACTTCAGAAATAATATTAAAGATGTGAAGAGGTCTCAGAAAAAAATCTTAGGAAATTATGAAAAACACAGAATATGATGTTCATAGTGAAGACAGAAGATGCTCGAACCTTTAGGCTTATCAAAGAAGAATAGAAGCAGAAAGTTTATCACAGCCTGACAATACTTTCTGAAAGAACAGAAACACAATAAGAGATGACTCTGCAGTCTGGCAGACAAAGAAATAACAAGAATGTGAGTCTAGAAAATAGACAAAATCAAGTTGGAAACAAAGTGAACATTTTAAACTGCAACAGTAATTGGTCTTTAAACAAGTATAGTGTTATTTCAGTGGAATTTCCAATGTTGGACATTTTTCAAATCTAGAATGCTTTTTTTAAAAAAAAACACACCCAAGATAATTTAAATCAGAAGCATATGTTGATCTCAAAGTAGAAGTTGTGACACTTGTAAGTCTTTTGGCCAAAATAATGCAGAATATCAGATGAACAAAATGGTCTTTTTACGGTCTTAAAATTTACATGACTAGCACAATACAGAAAATACTCTCATTAAAAGAAGAAACTTAAACCAAACCCCTGCAAGCCCTGACACTGTTCAAAAAGCACCCTGCTTCTGATTATTTGGGTCAGCACTAGTTTCTGAAGACAGAGAGGTGACAGTCCCATCCAGCCTCCTTTTCTCTGTTAGTGGCTCTGTTCTTATCAGGTTTAGTAATGTTTTTTTTCTCTTGTTATACCTCTGTCTAGTGGACTGAAAATTTATTATCATCTCTGTGTTTCTTCTTGAAATAAAAATAGTGTTTGATCAAGTTACCTCTTAACCTTCTCTTTGATAAGCTAAGTTGCTGAAGCCTCCTAGGTCTTCTTACTTGGAGGGATAAGGGGGCAGGCTAGAGTGGGGGTGAATTTGTTTAGGTACTCTAAGCCTAAAGCTTGTTTTCTTAGAATTGTTTTATGAGATGGGCTTAATAGCTCTTAATAACAATTAGAACTGGCCAAGAATTTTCTAATTGATTTTTATCCATGCTTCAGAACATATTTTGATTGCTTCCTCTAGCTGCTTCCTTTCACTCTTTGGTAATGGTTAAGGAACAATGACTTCCAACAAATGTCTGGGTTTTCATGTTTGAATGCAAGTCTCTTCTTTGCCCTACTCTTTCAACAGGAGATCTTTTCGCCTCTGCACTTAGATGTGCAAAGAAGATGCTCTGCGTGCAGTAAAAGCAGAACAATCAAAATCCACCCAGAGAAATCCCAAAGCAGTGATTTGGAAAGGAAATGGAGAGCTCCTTTTCAGATGGCCCAGCCCCACTCCCTTGTCATCAGGATTAAGACGATAAGGGTGCGGGTTGCATATTTGCAAGTGAATCAGCTGCTTTCCAAAAGACCGTTATTTTTTCAGTAAAAGAAATAGAATATCATTCCTAACTTGCTATTTAAGGGAAAAGAGTGTTTTGAGGAGGTGTGTCTTTCTGAGAAGCAACTAAATGGATTTTTTCATGTATTGAAACGCCACAATCTTTGTCTAAGGATTGTGCTTTAATTGTTTATCAATATGTACAAAGTGTAAAGAAGTCACTAAATTAAAGGAAAAACAGTAATTCCCCACTGTCTTTAGAGCTTCCCACACATAGCTCTCCCAGCATACATGAGTTTAAGTTGACATGGGGCTTGAGTGCATCCATTTTACTCTTTGCAACTTCAGAGGGTTAAGTGTTATTAAAAAAAAAACCCAAACAGCTTTCTAAAATATTTGAAAAGGTGACTGAATTTGCAATAAGATATTCCAAATCACAGTTCTGTGTATGTGTCTTCTGATAAGTGTAATAGCCTCCTTTTCCTAAGGAGTCTTCTTCCCCTAGGTACAAAATTATACTTTAGAGCAGTTAAGTACTAAATATCTTCATTTTTAAAAAAATTTCCCAGCTGCCAAAATTTGAAAATCTGAAAGCGGTTTCTTCTATTTTTCTCTACAAAATTTCCTGGACAGAAACAAGTGCCTAAGGGCTACACAGTGAATTTGTAGCATCTAGGACTCATCAGACCAACTGCATATGTGCTGTAGAATTGATCAGTGCTAGCACAGCATGTTCAATGAATTACTAGATTTACTGGGTGCATGGAGAGTGGTGCAGAAGACAAGTGCCACAGGCTGTGGTGTCCCACATGTGTGGGATTTGGTGTATAAGCTGTATGGAGGCAGGATGTGCACATACATTGCTTGTCTGTGCAGGATCTCTGCAAGCCCAGCAGTCCACACAGAGCTCCAGTTTTCTGAAACACTGTCTGCCTCAGAACAAAACAAGAAGGAAATAGGAAAAAGAAACAAAACCTATTCTTGTACAAATATAAAAACTTCTTCCCTAAGAGATCCTGCCCAGATGACCAGAGAGTGCAGCAGGGCAGTAGGTGGTGGATGAATGTGGTGGAAATGGCAGGTATCTTTGAAGGATTTATTGAGTTTAATGTGTCATTTTTCTTCATCACCGCAGCAATTCTCGCTGGCAGTAACAATACCAGCGCTGATGTATGGACCAGCAGATGTCAGTGTAGTTCTGTTCATTCATCTTCCCTTTTGATGGAATTCCAGTTATTTTCCTTGATCCCCACCGTTCAGCTTTCCTATTTAACCATTGTCTTTTCACAGCTTAATGCATCATAATATTGGTAATTCATGTCTTATGTCAATGTGTTCGGAAATGGACATACATCTTAACAAACACAGTCCAACCCAAGGACTAATGCTGAAACACCAGCACTGCCAGGCTGACCACAAGACAGCAGGAGAGAGGACAGGGAGACAAAGCGCTGGGGTGCTGACTGGGGCGCTGACTGGGGCATTGATGCAAGAGACACCAAAGTCCTTGTTGAGACCCAGCCTTCCCCAGAGGTCAGGTGTGTCACAATGCAGAACAAGCCCCATTTCTTGTCATCCCTTTTCCTGCATCTTTAAGGAGAAGAAAATACAACATGGACAAGAAAAGAATATGCTCCCATGTCCCACTCTTTGAAATTGTTTCTTCCTCTCTTGATAGTTCCAGCCAGGGTTCTCTTTCCAGTCTGGCTGAAAGATCAGGAGTTACAGAGTGGTAACAGAGCTACATGGTTTCTAAACCAGGTAATAACCTTTGAGACCTCAGCAGAAGAAGGGAGAATTGGTTTAACCACCCAGTTCCAAGAATTTCTGCAGGAACTGAAGGCTTGGGATAAAGAGAAAAAATTTCTGAAAAGTTCATTTAGAATAGTTTTCAGTTGTAGTCATAAGGGTGAAGGAAAAAACTGTTCTAATGCTGAAGATGATAACTACAAAAAAAAAAAAAAAGAAGGTTGTATTCTCATGTGTGGTGATATTAGATTTTTTGGGTGCCATAAAACCTTGACTAAATGAGAAGTCTGTCCTTCTTCTTCTTGAGCTTACAGATCTCAGATGCAAAAGCAGTTGCTCTGTCAGAAAAGCTAAATCAGATTCATTGCAGAATGAGTGGCAGTGCTTGTAGTATGAGACCTTATTCAAGCCTCTAACCATGAGAAGTCCAGACTCTGAGCTTGAAACCTTTTCCCATCCTTTGAAGGACTATAGCCAGGAGTGGTCAAACATGCAGATGTTGCATAATAACTCATTTTTTGCAGATCTGTGGGTGGGATCATCAGTTGGAATCACAACAAGGGCTGGGGCTGTTTGCATGCCACCAAACACTGGAGGCAAAGACCCAGTCCAAGAGACCCAATGCCACACATCCCTTCCCTTGCCTGCAGCAAATGGATGGCAGGTCAGTGCTAGCAGCTTCACACCATTCAGCTCTCCTGGAAACGAAGACAGGGCCCCATTTCATCAAATTTGGGATCTGGATGGATATGATCCCAAAATAGATAGGCATCTGATCCCAAATTTTGACACAGTCTGTAACAGTGTAACTGGCTTTGCAAAGAGGAGGACTAGGAACCAAATATCAGAGGTTGGAATTATTCTGGAGTTTGTTTCAGGTCCAGTTTTAGTGTAAGAGAACTTATATGCTATGCTAAACTTGTGACATGGCATCATTATCAAGTTATAACATAATGCTATTAATTCATGACACTCTCTGCAAGTTGCTGTGACCACAACCCTAATTGTTTCTTGAAGCTCACAGTAATGTGGCCTCTGGCTCATAATAAAATTACATGCAGAATCTCATGAGATGCAAAAGGAAAAGAGAAAGGAATGAAAATCTCTCTATGGACCTTTCTGAGTTGTGCAAGTCATGGCTTTAGACAGGGAGAAACATTCCAATAACAGAGGTTGGCAAATATTAGAAAGTTTGGCTATAGATTCTTGGAAGTTTCTCAGAAGCTTTTCCAAACCTCATCTCAAGATTGTCCAAGACACTACACAGATCTGTTGGGTTACAATTTCTGGTTTTTGCTGACTCCAGCAAGCACAGATTACTTATGTGAAAATTGAAATATAAAATAAACAACTACCTACCCCAGGAAAGCAAATCTCTCCCCTTTCTTAAATTTCGACTGACTAAATCTTTTGAGCTTCAGAAAAGTGTGTGCATATGTTCACTTGGATAGAAGATTTGTTTCATATCCTAATATTTAGCTGAACCAATTAGAACAACTATTCTGATCCAATAATTTGCTTTTAATGAATACGACATGAAGACCCAGGCACTTTACTGCATTTAGCCTTCCTCAAGTAACCCAGTCCTTCTTTTTCATCCTATATATCCCTCCAGCTGATCCCACAACACCAACACACCACTCTGATCTATGCCAGGTGACTACAGCTCTTAGGCTGGCAGTGCAGGCTGTGTTGTGCTCTGGTTTCATGTGTTTCCGCATTACTCACTGCCCTGGTAGCAGATGACCCACATGGTGCTTATTGGCAGATTTACCCACCATGGGAACCTGCTAGAATGGGTCTCCATGCAGTCGCTGCTCCCTTGCCATGTCTGTCCTGGTGTTTCTACCATGATGTTACACAGTAAGAACATAAGCCAGTAGAGTGCTGTCAGGATCGCAACCTCCCCTTGAGCATATTTCCCATGGCTGGAACAGAAGTGCCCCCCATGCTCTGTGCTAAACTTCCATTCACAAAATGGTGCTCACTTCTTGGGAAGAGTTTGGCTGCTAATGGGTTCAGTGTGTGGATCAGAGGCACTAAAAAATGGTTTGGATAGTCTCATAAGCATCTCCAGGTGTTTGATATATTAAAATAGCTGTAAAATAAAATGGAAGGAAAGGCTGTCAGTCATCTTGAACAACATTGTGGAAGCTTCTGACAGTCAATGCTATCTCATACAGAAAGAGCTCATTTTACTTTGTGCTCCCAAGAAAGGTTTTGTTGGGTCTATTAGTCTTTGGGTAACCCAGAGAAGGGATGTGACAGGAATTTAATGTGCCCCTTCTTAAATCCTCACTGTTCTGATAATCACAAAGAGTTAAAGTAATGCAGCAGAAGGTTTCTCTGGGCCTCTAGGAGGATCAGCAGATTACTAATACACTACAGGCAGTTTTAATGACAGAGCTTCCAGCTCAAATCTGGCCTTTTTATTATGATGAAGGGCCTGGCCCCAAGTGGTACAGAACACCTGCAGCTCTCATTGAATACAATGGGATCTGATGCTGATGAAAGAGACCATTTTCAAACTTCCTTAGAAGTAGGCGCTCCCCAGATGTTATGCAAAAAGCCCTGCAGAACAGGCATCAAGTGCTGTGATACTAGGCAGGCCAGCCACTCTTTTCCTCAGCAGGATAAACCCAGGAGTTTGTGTGAGTGGTTTATGTGATCAGATCTCCTATCCAGGAGCAAGCAAATTAAGGTCAGTGCTGACTGAATTAATGGAAGTGTTAGCCATTCCTTGAGAAGAACTGGACATTTGAACAAAGAGGATTTTCTCTCAGTGGGAAGGTGCCTGATGACATCTGAGTTTTGTCACTGACAATAGTAATAGCAGGACTTTGAATATAATCCAGAAGAAAACTTGTGAGAAACTGGGAAGCATGTGTATGAGGAAAGACAAAGGGACATGCACAACTTCTTATGTGTAATTTCAAGGCAGAGCTTCAACAGAGACTTATTTTATCTGAACTAGTTCATGTCTCTAAATTTCACTATTTACCCACAATCAAGAGGAAAAAATGCTTTCCACTCCATGCTATCACTCTTATGCAATTCTCCTTGTTTTCAATTCCCCATTAACCCCTTGGTTGATACAGATGGGGATCTTCAGCCCTGGGTGGTACTGGTGCCTCTGGGACAGGCCACTGCTGTAGGCATGGGTGGGATTAGTGCTGGCAATTATGGGTGAAATGCTGTAAAACTGTTGATGAAGTGCAAGGCTACACCATTCTGTTGGGTTCTTTATGGGATTTTATTTAGTCAGATTCTCTATGCCTTTTAGCCATTGCTCCCTCCCTTCCACATTTTATATACCCACTTATTATATAGAGAGCTGGTTCTAATTAAAGCCAATCAAAAATAAAACAATACACAAAAAATTCAAATATATTGTATACTTGATTAGCCATGGCTGGGCAATAATATACAAGGAAAAATCTACATTCCTACTCCTCTCAGCTGGGGATACGATCCCGAATCATATTACTAATATAAACAGCATAAAGCAGTCTGCTTTATTAATACCTAATATATCAGATATCACACATTCATTGCAAAAGGCAAAAGAATAAAAGCATGCCTGCATTCTGACATTGACACAGATATTAAATAACACGTGTCCTGTTCTGGATTTTCCTTTCTTTGTTGCAGGGTTGCAAGGGAAGAAAGGAATAAATACAATAATAGTAGAAGAAAAAAAGTTCAGTGACAGTTATGTGGTGATGGCAACATTGGCCCATTGTAAGCAGTGAGTCAACATAAAAATGCAACAAACCTCTCAAATAATATCCATGTATCGGGCCAAATCCCAGCCATCACCAGCTGTCCAAGCGCTGTGGATTTGCTGTGGTGGTGCTGCATAGCTAGGAGGAGGGAGGCAGTATGTGAGGACTTGGGCAAGTGATTTGTACAGCTCAGGAATGTCACAGAAGTGCTGGGTGTTGTCGGTTTATTTTTCTGCTCTTGGCTCCTCGTTGGGACCGGTTTATCTTTTTCACAGGGCTGTTGTAGCTTGCATCCCCAGTGCTGAGGGACTACTGTCAGGCAGAGAAAATCTGAAGACTTAGTATTCCCTAGTGACGTTTCCTTTCTGGTCTTCTCCCTCTATTCCCTAATCCCTTCCTCCACCATCATCCTGGGGGTGGAGGAGGAGGGGAGGTCCTGAAAAGGAAATGCAGAGGCAGTGCTAGATAAATGCTGCCCAGATAAACCCCTCTCTGTCAAAGTTATTTCCCTGGACAGTTTCTTTGTGTCTGTGTAGCTGGCATAAAGTGGCCAAAGCATGCAACTGCCGCTCATTGCAGTGATTGTGTGTACAGCATGGGTATGTGAGTATAGAAATTAATAAGGTTGGACTCCATCTCTTTTACTGAGATTTAGGTTTTCTCCAAATATGAAACCCAGTAGCTGTCTTCCACTGTATGGAAATAAAACTATGCATTTTGAAATGCAGTGAAGTAAAACTTACACAGTGGCTTTGATATGGCTGGTTCTTTTTTTAAGCCACTTGGACTTGGCATTGCTTCCTGACAGCCTGCCAGCCTTGGATGCTGTTGTTTTTATCCATGCTGGAGAATCAGACAGCTTGCTGATGGCTTGCAGTGTATGGTGTTTGAATGGGTTACCTGGCATCCTCCTGAACTCAAGGAAATTGCAGTGCTCACCCTTTCACATGTGCATGGGTAGCAGCAGTACAAAGCTGAGCCATGCACAAGCATGTGAAAGCCTCTGTTCCCTTTCTGCTGAACATAATAGTCCCTCAGACTGGGGTTATGGCATTACCTCCTTCATCCTCTTCCCAACCACTGCTCTCTGAAGCCAGTGACCTAGGGCAATATTGTACCTATTCCTCTTGCCCCACGGCCAGTTCAACCCTATACCTCAGCCATCTACCTCTGCCTCTCATGCACCTGCCTTGACACTTTAGCCATTCACCCTGACACACAGCAAGACTCTGGGAGCTGACGAAGTTACCACCAGTCAACTGATTACCTGCTAATCTGCTGCTTGGCAGCAGCTGGTTGTGTGAAAGCTCTTATCCTGCAGCTCAACTTTTTCACAGAGGGAGGTACGGCTGAACACGAACTCCTGTACAGAGGCAATTACACAAGCTACAGGGTTACTGCCTTGATATAGGCAGTTGAAGACTGCTGCCTCCAAGTATCATTTGAAGTATTTCACACACCAGCAGTGGTGCACATATCTCAGCCTGGTTTGGTGGACTGGGCATTCGTGAGCCTGTCAGGTTGGCTGAAGTCTGCTCTGCACTGATATGTGTATGTGTGTGTGTGTGTGTGTGTGTGTGTGTGCAGTCAGAATGTTTTGCTTCCCATTCACAAGCTTGTTGAGGAAGAGATTGCCTCCTGCAGCATTTATAGTGGTCCTGCATAATGGTATACTTACCTTGCTGGAGCTTTGAGGTACTACCAATACTGGCAGTCCATTGCATGCATTCAAAGAAAATGAAGACGTTTCCTTGATAGCATTTCTTGACTGATGCTTTGGAGTGTGGCACATGGCATTGGGTTTGTTGATTAAGTATCATAGTGAGCCAGAAAGTGATTTGCTGTGACATAATAAGATATGACTGGTGTGTCCTGATGTGATACAAAGCAAAATGTTGCTGAAAGATTCACAGTCAGACCCACATGGGGGTAAAATCTAATGCACTTTTTCTAACACCCAATTCTCAGATATTTGACTTGGGCAAATACAGATTTGCCACCAACACTCTCCTGTTCTCAGTCACCACACTAAATCTTCCTAATTGGCAAATACATTAGTGAGAACTGACATCACCATGTTAGTCACTGCGTAAACATGGAGGTTGGTGGAGAGGTACAATCGTTCAGAGTTGTCCATAATTAATCACAGACAGGTAGTTCAGAAAAGCTATGGGAACAGTCTCCACATTCACTTACTAACACTTTATGATCCAAAACAGAATCCAGAAGGTATTCCAAGACAGGCAGTCATAAAATCTTGAAAACTGGAACTGAGAGTTGCTTTTGTTGTGCCCTACATAAATCTGCCAGATTTTGGCTAAATTATATACTGTTTAAAGTCAGTACTTAGAGTAAAAACAACCTGTGTTGTGTTTAGAAGAACCTTTGCTGCTGAAACCTCTGAGTATTTGCAGAATGCTGCATGCTGCAGAAGATGAAGCTTTGGAGGAGCTGAGGTTCCCCCACAAGGCAGTCCAGATGGGGCATTGCAGAAACCCTTATGGCTACATGCCATACATACATGTGATCAAACAACACAAGATCTCTGTCAGCAAGGGTACGTTCACCCTGTACCTGAGATGAAAGGAAAGCACTGAGACAGTTCTGCTTTGTGTAATGTACTCCGTGTCTCATGAAGTGCCTGTTCCACAGCTGAGGACTGTGTGGTATGGGCAGACCCAGAATGGCCACTCAATGCCATATGGCACTAGGACTTAAAGGCAACAAGAAAAATAACCTCTGTGCAAAAAAAACAATGGAGAAGGTTTGAAGAATGCTTTTTTCTGTGTCTACAAGTGGTGGGGGCAATCACAAGGCAGCCTTATTTCTAGCAATAACTGGGGTGTCTGCCAGACTGCTGTTAAGTTATAGAGTTAAGGTTGATTGTGAAGCTGTATTTTAGAAATATGAGGAGTTTCTGTACTTCATGTAAGAATGAAACACAGGACAGGAATGTTATTAAACAAAATGAAAAGGAAGGAAAAAAAAATCACAGGGGTGTTTGTGGCTAGGCTCAGGATGAAGACTAAGTCTTACAGTTCTGAAGGCTACCTGAGACCTGATAAGACTGTGATTGTGATCAAAACTAACTGGAGGTGATTACTGGTAGATTTCAAATTAATCCTTTAAGAAAACATTAGAATGCATCACAGCATAGCTTATAGAGGATGGACTCTCCTATGGTTAACAAGACATGATACAAAGAAACTCAATATTACTATAAAACTGAAACTGGAGGCTAGAAAAGTCCAGGAAAGTGACACAGGATGTTGCCCACAGTAGGCTAATAGCACGTGCCCAACTGAAGACCAGCAGGTAGGAGAAGGTGCAAGAAATCCCTTGAAATTATGTCAGTTTGCCAGCTTTGTTGGCAGCAGGATAACATTTGCAGTACAGGGAAGGAAGCAGACAGTGACTTATTCAAATTAACACTTTCTAGGAGCAGGAGATAGTGTTGAATTAGACCATTGGGCTATCAGTTGGAAAGCAAAGATGTCCTTAACTTTACATGGGTTGGAAGA